>NW_028277166.1:9480000-9788750 GCF_051122295.1 Plectrocnemia conspersa | reverse complement strand
CTAGTGTGGTTCTTAACCCTGAATGCACTAAAACATATATAAATTTACGAATAACAAAAGTTTAATAATAACCAATTTATTATTTTAAGAAATGCTGATTTTATGACCCTGTAAAAAATGTATGAGGGGGCGGCAATTTTAAGGATCGCTCTGGGCAGCACATACCTTAGCTACGCCACTGGGCCAGACCGAGGGTGGAATGGTGGAATGGAATATAAAAAAAAATATTATATTTTAATTTATTTCTTAATTCACGACGGTGTTTCTTTATTCCATTTAGAAAACCGCAACATTTTTATTTTTGCGATTTTCCTAGGAATATTATTAAATAAATTTACACTTCTTTACATAAATCCCTTGGCCGTACTCATTTTCTTATACATAGCTATCCTTAAATTGTCTCTATTTCTAGTATTAAATCTATGTACATTTTTATTTCTTATTAATTAATTAAAATACTCCAGTAATTATTTTCTAATATAAATACTAAAACATTCATCTTCAATATTTCTTGAACATTTAATTATTCCAATCTATCAATTATACTTCTATCCATTAATTGTTTGATTACTACTTCCTTCATCACCTTTTCTATACAAGGCAACATGTTAATTAGTCTCATTTCCTCAACATTTTTGCGATTTTTCATTTTAGTAAAAATATAATTTACATATCAGATAAATTATATTTTCACTGGTAAAAATATATAATTATCGGTGAAAATGTATTCCGATTTGATTTCACTGAAATGACATATTTAAAAAAATATTTTCGGGATAGATTCTAAACAGTTTTTTAGATTTTCTTTGAATAACTCGAGAATTTCCGGGGGGGGGGGGGGCAAAAGTTGGCCAGTGAGTGGTGATTTTTTTAATATTTTGATTTTAATAAAATTAATGGTATTTTTTTATTATTTTGATTTTAATAAAATTAATGGTATTTCATAAAATTATTCAATGAAGGGAAATGACCCCATACGCCCCCCCTGATAAACATTCGTTAAGATGGTACTGAATGCACTCGAGTAGTGGCAGAATATATATTAACAATTTACAATAATATTGAAAGGTTGAAAGATAAGTAGGTATAAGACTTCCTAGATAAGTAGGTATAATCTTCAGTGATTATATAATATAATTATGCGATATATTGGTTCGAGGGAAATATCCAAAAGTTAACAGAGCTTTTAATTATTTTACAGGCAATACCTACTGAATGAATTAAACATCGAATCCCGAAAGTTGCTGCGGATGCTCACTTTCTTGGTATGTCGTCGGACGATTAATCCCTTCCGGCGGTGAGAAATACCTGAAGAACCTGTAATATAAGTCACCTTACATCTCTCTCACGCTAACGGTGACCATGACACACGCCAATCTTGAAAAAACTTTCGCTTCGATTGGGATGAGTCAATGGATTTATGTCAATATATCGCTTTATTAATGTATTAATATTGTATGTATAATATAAACACATATTTTGATCGCTCCTCGTGTGAATGAGTGATGTGCAAATTTTTATAACACATATTTAAACTCCATTAAGAAGCGAACTAAAAATAAATACACATTTTGTAAATTTGCATAGTCGATATAGTGATGAACCATTGCGTCAATGGTCGTTGTATGCCATTAATTAAGACTCCTATTTTGGGTATTAAATTTATATGATTATGCACTACTGTAAATTGTAAAGGGATAAATCTATTTTATATTCGAATTTATATTAAAATTTACGTCAACGCTATAAAACTCATACAAAAAAAAACAAAATTTATTTATTTTGATTATTTAAATCAATAATATGTTATATTGTATTAATCAACCAAATAGAGGTCATTCAAATTAGTTGTTAAAGTCATTAACTAACAAAGATAATCTTAGTGAAATTAAATGTTCATATTTGAAAATAAAAATATTTGCATTAATTTATTTAATTTAATTTTTCATTAATCAATATTTCGACTAGAGTTGCAAAATGGCGGTGGTTTCAAATGGACGCCAAATTAATCGACGGCCGTAACGCTAAATTAATCGTCCATCTATTCGGGAGAGTTTGTGTTCGGGAGAGTTCATTGCGAATAAAACATATTTATCGCATCTCAGAATTGGATGAATAAATTAAAATAATATATATTTTTTAGCATTCGTTTCACGTAATTTTGTGGTCGAGATATGTAACTTTTTTACACCGGCGTCTTCCCATGGTTGTATGAGAATCTACAATACAACCTCCATCAGACACTGAGTCACAGCATTGCGGATTCAATGTATACAATAAAAAATAAATATTAGAGAAATGTTAACAAGATCACATATTTAGGTATTAGTCATTCTGTTTGATTTTGTGATTTGACACAAAATTATAATATTCTAGTCCCGCGCGTCAAGTTCATTGTGTGTGCATTTAATTATTGTATAGCTAAAAAATATTTAATCTATCACAAAAAAGAGGAAAATGCAAAGTCACAATGACACAATGTCATTTTTTAAATATTTTCAACTCTTTTTTCGCAACGGATTTGCGAACACGCGCTTACAAAGAGTAAATTAAATAATACAATGCGCGACTTATCAAAACACAGTGTTAATGCAAATGGCTTTAAAAAAACATTCTAAAAATATGTTGCATAAATATATTGTAATTTCATGTATGTAACATCAGGTAATTGGGGGATTCCCTCGTGAGATTTGATGTTCATGAATGCAAATTGCCATTTGACACGTTAACGTTATTTTTAGCGACAGTTTTTATGTATGTACAATTTATACATTGTTATAATTCTTGTTGTTGTAAAAACAGTGCTAAAAAAACTAAAATTATGCGCCAAATCGTCGGCGAAATAATCTCCCTGCGGCGTTTATTGTTTTATATGATTATATGTAAATAATGGTATTGAATTATAATAGATGTAAATATTAATAAAAACAATAATGAAAAAATCGGTGTTGAACAGTTTTAACGACCGCTAATTTATCTCGTTTTCACTATCACTGGGTGCTTTGGATACCGTAGGGCTGTCTCATCAAGTTGTATTTATTATTTTATTTTTAAAATAGTTAAGCACGTGTTTCAATATATATATATAATACATTTAAAAGGTTCATTCATCTATTATTAATAACAATAATATTTTTATCAGTATTTATTATATAACAAAAAAACATATTACTATAGAAAAGAAAATATAACAAAGTAAAATTACCATTTACAAATTATGAATTATTGAGTGCGACTAGTAATACATTTTTAGAACAACCAGAGAATATACTCTATATTTATTGTTTAATTTTGAAGTTGTGAGATAATTAAATCTTAAAATAAATAATTTCATATTAAGTATGTAAATTTTTATGTTTATTAAATAGATGGACTGTATTAAAGATGTTTTGTCAAACACTTCTATTTTTTTATTGTCAATCACACTCTTGCTGTAATTGATGACATAGGTAAATTCTATAGCCGACTCTATAAATATCACATAACAATTACCAAACTTATGTTATTGCCATTTTTTGCTCAAATGACGTCTTTGGCGAGGAAATCGCGAAGTATAATTGTTGAGCAACAACCCTGATCGGCGAGGCCGCAAATGTGATGTACTAAAAGATTGGTCGAGGAATTCCCTCGAATAATATGTGAGTCAGAAATTCACTTCCATTCTTCTCCACCTGTTAACACGCTTATACACACATGCGCGCTAAACCAGTATAAAGATTATCAATGAAGAATTTTTTAGTGACCGCCGTACACGTTGCACATTAAATTCCACAAAAATAAATTGCATGCATTTCACAATTAATCATGTAAACGGGTTTTACATTTTTGTCCAAGGAATCGAGTAAAATTATCTATACGCCTAATTAAAAATATCCAAATATAAAATACCAGAGACTATCGGGGGAAAAATGGACGCAACATAAATGCATCACCAACTGGACACTCAAAAATGTATTCTTTTATACCAGCTGCTTTAAAAATAACAATGTAAAGCTCATTTAGAGAAAAATTATTAAATCACAATAAGATAAGGGGTGACTCATCAATATAATAATTCGGATCTCTGAAGTTTGAGTTCTGAGTTCCTCCACCAAATGACAAGCGATATCGGACCTCGAGCATTGATCGTAGAAGTCGCAACTTAACCCTCGCTGAAGACGAACGTAATTCATGCACTACATAGAAGGCCTAAATTACGGAATTTAGCCTTTACACAATTTAAATAAAATCACGATAGATTTATGATGCATCTTATTTAACTGCCCAGTCACAGAGAACCTTATTGTTGCAATGCAGGGACGTAATTTAGAGAAAAGGTGAGGGCATTTGTCCCCCTTGAATTTGGCCAAAAAACTGCATGTCATTTAATAAAATATGATGAAATTTAATGGAGTCGAAATATTAAAAAAATAACCTCTGACTGGCCAACTTTTACTCCCCCTTGGAAAAAGCTAAAATGACGTCCCTGATTCTAAATTATAAATTTTCTTTATTTGTCTTTGCGACTGAAACGGTCAATGTATGTAGTAATAGGAAGGGTTCGTCAATGTTATAGTTATAAATCCATTTTAATCTCGTCATTGTTGAATCATCTTCTTCAACTTTTCCAGACAACTTCCGTTTGTATTTATTATATTATTTATTACTTTAATTTATATTGTACAAAAATTTCAAAACTTTACCTAAATAATCAAAATTCTCTTTCTTTAATGTTAGGTTTGGGTTTGAACAGCAAATTGACGTTTCGCAACTGTAACATTTAAAAGCTATAAAATATTGTCATATTAATTTCCATCCCATATAATAAATTCACAAATACGCGAACGCTATAAAGCGCATGCGCACAGCAGTGTAAAGCAACAACTGGTGTTTTTTAAGATTGGCGCCGTGTTAGTTAACAAGTACTTTTACTAGTGGGAGTATGTAAGATCACGTGTAGCGTGTAAAGTTTATTTATTTTTTGTTTTAAAAATAAAACATATTTTATTTAATTATTTTTTAATTCAATATTTGAAATAATAAATAATAATTGGCGATACTTCTAATTATATTTTTTAATTTAAATAATATAAATGTTTTCTTAATATCAAAATTAAAATTTTAATTATTGCTATAAACGTGTATGGAGTGTCACTCGGCTTTGTGCACAACACCGAATACATAATACGATTTTTTGCTGAGAGTGCAAAGACCTGTTATAGATGCGCTTATGATTTCTGCATTTAATTGATATTTAAATGATACATTACAAACGTTATTTATCATAAATATATTTTTATTGATCGTCAAAATAAAAATATTAGGCAGCAAAATGACCGATCAACTGTCAAATTCATTATCGAACTTAAATGTTGGCAGCACTGAAAATAAAAGAACAACAAATTACGGCCATTAATTTTTTACACCTTTTAGATTTTTATTGATGAATTATTAATTTATGCAGAGTTACCTTTATATTGAACCATTAAATTCTGTCGTCGTTTTCCAGTTAATAAAAAAATATGCGCACGCTTATAGACTGAAAATGAATCCGTAATCGGGAATTTTAGTCGGTCTGTGGTGTAGACACGTTATAAGAGACACTACTTACAATACCTCCCAAGAATCGGATGTTCGTCTGCGAGCCGCGAGCCGCCTTGTGTGATTCATACATATATTGTAATATCGATCAATATGATTTTCAATTGCTCCCCACATTTTTTATTTTTCTTCTATTTTTTCCGCCAACATTAAATCGCATACGAGCACGCCCCGTGGAGAATTGGTTTAACTTTGGATAAATATTTGCGATCTTCACAAAAAAATCATTGACGTCAAAGAGAACATTTATAAATAATTTTTAAAGAAAAATAACACAAAGCAGTAAATAATTCACACGGCAATATACATTTACATGTCTTGAATAGTTTTGTGTTCGTTTATTATAACAATTTTTCATTGTTAATATATTGTAGTTTGATATGAGGGTTTGCCTCTGTCACATATCACAATTGTACGATATGTATAATATAAAAAAACGAAAAACTAATTATTTAAATTTTATTGTATAGTTGTATTTATTAATTATAGAAGAAGATAGTAATTAATAATAATAACACTGTACAGCAACATTTCGCTTGTTTTTTTGCCAAAAAGATAGCACGATTGAAAATATTAATTTCAAACAAAAAGAGTATCATAGAAAAAAATCGATTTCATTACTTTATAGATAAAGAACCCTGATATAATTTTTTACCATTAATATGTAGTAGTGTGTATCAATAATATTTAAAAAAATAAGCGTATTTGGTTTTGTTACACCTTTTGGTCTATAGCATCTTATTAAATTATTATTATACATGATCGACCTTTAGATTCACTGTATGTATTTCGATTCTTTTTTTTATTTTATTATACAGACACGTATTTCTATGATTCACTGTATGGCGAAAAAACTTGACTATTATCGAATGGCGTTCAGGTACATCAGATTAATGAGTTTCAATCTAAAGAGTGTGCCGACAAGTGATGATTCATGTTAGTGTATATTCAGACATCCAGTGGTCTAACAAGTATGCCTAAGTGATGCAAGTTGACATTGATAAGGCATGTGAAATTGAATGTTTGCATTAATTACAAAGATGGCAAACACTTGGATTTGTGAAAATATTTACTTTTGGGGGTCGGGTTCTAGCGAACAATTGTGGGCGTTGGCGTTTCTATAAAAAAATAAATATTATACTGTTTACAAATAAGACGAGAGTCAATATTGAAATCAACGCTAATAAGATTTTCACATATCGATGACAAATCCGATCTGAAATTATAAATCGCGATCGGGTTTGGCGTGACTCCGCTCATAGAAGTCTATTTGACTCTCTTTATTTTTCCTTTTATCTGTTAACTGAGAAAGCTTGTGACGTTATAAATGTACGCTGTTACATACATACATTGGCTTTTTAGTTACATTATTACTCTATGGCACTCGTTGATTTAAAAAACACCCGTCAACACATTTTAATTATTACTTATTTTAATATATCGTATAAAACAAACTATCTTTAGTTGGTAACAGAAAAAAATAACATTGCATTATTTTCCAATGAAAATGTTTTTTTTTTAAAACATACATTTCGCGTATTTTTTTCAAATACGTTTTTAATTTAAATATAATTATTGAGACTTACTTATTGCTAATATTTAAAACTATTTAGTGAAGCAAATTACGTGGACTATTTGAGTAAAAATATGTCCGAATCGAGATATAAATGTATAAATTATAGAAAGAATTTCATGTTTACAATACCTGCTTTTGTTTTTACTTCGCCAGCCATCTCTATCATAAAAAAACAACGGTATTACCGGTATTGTAATCCATAATTTCGACATGATTCCACTGAAATAACATATTTAAAAAATATTTTTGGGATAGATTCGAGACTGTTTTCTTTACATTTTCTTTGAGGGATAAATTGAGAGTTTCTGATTTAGAATTAGAAACGTCTTTTTCAGGGAGCTGGGGGGGGAGCAAAAATTGGTTAGTCAGTGGTCGTATTTTTACTATTTCGACTTCATTAAGTTTATAGTATTTCATCAAGTGACATGCATTTTTCTGGCCAAATTCAAAGGGGGGCACGGTGGGTCACGTTCATCATCAACGAGGAAGAATTTATCTTAGCACATCAAGCCTAATA
Source organism: Plectrocnemia conspersa (assembly GCF_051122295.1). Classification (NCBI taxonomy): domain Eukaryota; kingdom Metazoa; phylum Arthropoda; class Insecta; order Trichoptera; family Polycentropodidae; genus Plectrocnemia; species Plectrocnemia conspersa. The sequence continues at coordinate 9,781,077 of NW_028277166.1, read as the reverse complement.
TATATATATTTCTACTCTCATAATACGTCATAAGCACACGCACATAGTTAATATAATTGAAGGAAAATATTACTTTTGACTGATTGCTTAAATGTATTACTTCAAAGTAAACGCGTCAATAGTTCTTCTCCAATAAATCCAATGCAGATAATGTTGGTGTGATTCGTACGGTGTGTCTAATTTCTACGGGGCTTTTTGGCTTATTACTGTAATTATATCGACGGCGTGAAATTAAAATTGTCAGGAGTTTTGAGGATAAAATGCGGCCGAGTGCTTAAAAAGGAGATAAATTAAGAGGCGAGGCTTGTCACGTAACCCCGATTTTAAATCTAATCTCGTCCAGCGCGCGTCATCGGGTATTGTTTTGACGTCATTGACATCGACGATCAAGATGCGCACGAGTTAGCGAGTCTCAATTACAACACACATTTGACGCGGTGCGAAAGGTCACGCTTTCTCCCATTGATTTTGACCGTGGACGTGGGAGCCAAATAAATAAGTTTAAAAATTCAATAAATAAGTTTAGCTATTATTTTTGCCGTTACCGAACGTTGCACTTTTATATATGGTTGGTATTGCATATAAACTGACCGACCTAAATTGTTTGTGTATGTATTTTTTTTTAATATTTTTTTTTTTTTTTAAATTAAGATTAACATTTGCAACTTTCCGGACACCGATTTTTGCGGACATTTTTTTTTAATATCATATTTATAAAAAAATTAAGGTTAATATTTGAATAGGTAAATTTTTAACTACCGAGTGTAATGATCGACTTGAATTAAAACCGATAAATCAATATTTTTACTTCGTAAAAAAATATTATCAAAATATTTTTATTTATTTTTTAATAAAACATTAAAAATATTTTTTGTCCGGAATAATCAGTGTCCGCAAAAAACCTGTTCGGAAAAATCAATGTCCGGAAAGTTTCATTCCGCTAAATTCGTCTGGAAAAAATCACCGAACCAATTAATAAATATTACTATGCACGACCTACCTCAATTATATTTAAAATATCCTTCACGATATTCATTAGTCAGTAAAACCTAATCTGTGATGATAGATCGGAATTATAATAATCACTAATTCTGATCTTCCAGACACGATAGAAATTAAAAAAATTCGGTATGCCCCATATGCGATTTATTTAGGTCAGTCACTGACTAATACCATTGGTCTATTGTGCTGATATATTTATATTACATACATACATAATATATAAACTCCAATCATACAAAACTTCTACTCCAAAGTCGTTCATGAAACTAACAATATATTTAGAATAGATCCGTATAAGAGATACATCATTCCAAATTATTTCCAAGAAAATTTCTCATAAAAATCTGTAATTTTCCAAACATAGTTTCTATATTCTAGAAAAATACTTGTAAATTACATCATGAGTTTTTAATATTATATCTAGATTTTCACACGACACTTTTCTATTAGCAAATTCAAAGTAACACTGACTACTTGCTTTAAGCAGAAATTGAATTTCTCACACTTTGATGCATATATTTGTCCTCAGTCAATAGCACGTTATTATTTTGCATAAATAATTAATTTTGTATTTGCATTAAAATGATGTAACATTTAATATACAATATTTAATGAAATTTAAAGAACATACAATTTACCGATAAAAATCAGTTGAACTATAAAATACATACATGTAGAAACACACTTTATCACATGGAATATATAGTTGAGAAATATCACATTAAAAAAAATTTAGAAAGGATTTGCTTCAACGTTACACAAGAAAGTTAGTTTTTAATAAATATATTGAAAAAAGACATTTTTTTATTTAAAAATTCTGTATATCATATTTTATTTAGCATTTATTTAATGGCGGCTAAAATAACTCCGCTTGATATTTTCAATTTCCTACTATATGATTCCGATGTAATAGTCCTACTTGGTTTAATAAACAAACAATGAATAATAATATGAACATACTTCAAAACGATGCCATTTGATCAGTTCGTGCGGTACCCAATGTGAAATATTTTTATCTTTTCTATGACATCCAGATATTGTAAAACGACTGCAGGAGAAATAAAAAATAACCTATTAATCCAGTGCGATCAATTATTTTTCTTCTTCTTCATCATTCATCAACAGCAGATGTTTCATGTCACGTGGCAGTATTCAGTATCGCGAACCTTTTGAGCTTTGCTGTAAAACTACTGAAGTCTTTCGACTTCAGTAGTTTTGACTTCGTCGGTCCTGTCATTTTTTAATCGACATTTAAGGAAAGGAAACAACTAAAATTTGCAAAAAGACAAAAACGAAAATTTCCCCTCTCCACCTCCCATTTTCATTGACACGCGAGACACAAAATAATTTAAAACGGATTACATATAAAAAAACAACACAAATCTCTCAATTTTGGGAATTACGCAATTTTTTTTTAGAAATGAAAGGAGTCAATAAAGCAACATGAAGTATCATTTTATATTAATAAATTTGCTAAAGAATTTAAGCGTTCATTCGATAAAGATACGTCTTAATAAGTTTGAGGTTGCTAAAACTACGCTCACATGAAGCAACTGTTATTGGAATAGTTATTAAAATTCTTAATGCTATCCACAGATTAGACGAAGACGTTTTGTAATTCGTTCATACTTAAACTATTAAGAGTGCTTTTATCTTCAGAAATCAATGAACTTAACGTTTTAATTTTTTAAACGTTTAAATCAGTAGTACCTTTATCTGTAAGAATGAATTCAAAGTTTAACAATTTATGGTTATCCGTATAAGTGCGCGCTGCAACATCTGACTTCCATTATTTCATATCTTGTCGTCAGCTGTAGGAAGATGTGCGTTTAAAGATCATACAAAATAACTCAACTCTTCACTGACTTTTGAAAACAAATCATAGAAACAAAATAATTCAATCCTCATCAAACTGCCTATTCTGATTTATTTATAACATGCAAAGCAAAACTTTTGATATGATATTTAGACCCACTCAAACACAGGTCTCCTAAGCTCTTATACCGTTAGGTGCAACATGTGTTACATAAAAGACGTAATAAATAATTTAAACGGTTATGTAAGTATTCGCTGGTCCTTCGAAGCTCTGCGAGGGTCAATGTCGCACACCTGTCGTGAATCGCTCTTCTTTAAAATGAAATTTATCAAGTCGAAACATCGCTAACCATTTTAAAAAAGCATTGATATCTTAGATCAGCAAGACTAAACAATAAAGTGCACAAATAAAGATTCTATCGACGTCTAGATTAGACACCTGTTTTGGTGAGTAGGATATTTTCTGAAGCTCTTACTTGACTTACCCATCCTTGCTTTATATAGTGAAAAATTGACACAACTATAGTAGTAAAAATTGATATTAATTCCAACTATAACATTTGACTTGTCCCGATTTATTTTTACTTCAAAAATACTTTTTTAGCTCTCAAATCATAAAAGCTAATGTTTTGTCATTATAATAATCATATAATCATTATATTCAAAAGAACTTTTTTTTAAATCAATATATAAAAAAACATTCATTTCATTTTTATTTTATCCATTCAATTTATCTCCAAATTCCGGTCGTATAACACCTCAAATTATCGTAATAATGGCTATTATATGCGGAACTGAGATTACTCATCCTGCCAGATTCTTGTGCCTTCAAATCAACTGTGCAGATCTATGTCCGAAAGAGAAGATAGACTTCAGAAATGTTCAAGGATATATCGACAAATCAATTCCAGTCAAAGACTACTCCTGCGTTATGTTCTGCAGTGACGAAAACGGATGTTGTGGAGGAACGGATCCTTGCTGCTCCGATGGACACAGAAAAATTGTAAAAAAGGAAGATTCACAGAAATCTAAGGAAGATGAAAGGAAAAAGCGAGAAAAGTACTGCAAATACGCTGAAAAAATTGTAGATGGATGCCAATACGAGTGGCCTTGTAGAGCCCATTGCTTTGAAGCGCCGCCTTGTATGAGGGAATCGGGACGATATGTGAAAACGAAGACTTATCCAGGATTGTGCCCATACGGACGGAAAAAATGTCGACACAATTACTTCTTGGATAAATGAAATTGTATCTTACTTTAAAAACTTTATTTGTAATACTAAATTAAAATATATGTAAAAATATTTCTGCAAACATTGCGCTTTTGGTATAAAAATAACCAATCTTATTAATAAATAAATAACAATAACAAATTGTACAAAATGTTATCCTATCAATACCTAAAATAATAAAAAATAATATAAATATAACAATATTTATTTTATTTATAAAATATTATTTTATGATTTTACCCCTGATTATCCTGATCAGAGTCATTATTGTCGTCGCCATCGTCATCATCATGTTGACCTAAAAAGAAAAAATATTGAAAATACATAACACAAATATAGTATAATTAATAAAAATATATGTATATAAAACAAACCATGATCTTTGCGTTTTCTTGTATAAACCCTCTTAGTTGTTTGCGGCACAGATTCTACTTCTCCGTGTACTAAGGAGTTTCTATATAAAAGTAACGGATGCCAATCCTCACTGCGTGACGATGGCATTCCGGCGGCGACTCTCTGATCCAATAATCGAAGTCTACAAGAATATAAAAGGGGAATTATTAGGTTATTGAAACTCAGACTGCAATATGAATTTCGTTTTCATTACAATATACCGGCAATACCTTTATTGATTATTAACCCTTTGTTACCAAAATCCGATATATTGATTTTTGCAATTTTGGCGAAAATTGAATCAACCCAATATAAGCATTGCAAATGAATCAGATATATTATTAATCAGCCATAGCATAAATGCTTCAAAGATAAATAATATTTTTCCGAAGGTTAATGAAGAATCAAAAGATCTACATTCAGATAAAATAAACGAATGAATAGATACCGCAATAATCGATAGAAGACAAAAGTGCACCATGTGAAAAAAGTGCCTAAGAGTTATAACACTGTTTTCCTCGGCCAATTTTATGTAAATATCTGTATAAATATCGTTTATTATTCATTGTTATCTCGTAGGGAGAACATTAGATCAAATAGGAGCATATTTTGATAAGTAAAATTGTTATTTTAAAAAGTAACTCACACTACACGCTTATCTTGCTTCAACAGCTTGTTCGTAAACTCTGACATGATCTCCAAAAACATGAGATTCGGTGGTGGCGAACTGGGATCGCTTCGCGGAGTCACACTTCCGTCTTCGCTGCCGTTACCCCATTCTTGAATGGCGAAGGCTATACCGGCTCTATGCAAAGCCGTAATAGCCTCTCGGTTTTTGAGTGCGTCCAACCCGAAAGACAAAGCGAACCTTTTGGCCAATTCCTAAAATGTGTAAAATTAGATTAAAATTTGATATTTCCAGTTACAATAGGATGCAAGTTATACTTTGAGATCCACAAACTCTTGCATCGACTTCGAAACTTTTCCGTCTGACAAGGCGAGCATCTCGGAGAAGAGCGACTGTAAGCTTAGGACCATCGTTAGAGCGCAATTTAATTTGTTGATCTCGCGAGCTTTGCTCAAAGTTGATTTGATGATATCTCCATAATCGTTGTAACACTGAATTAAAAAAATTGCAAATTAGGATAATAATATTTCATTTTAAATCATCTGTTTTTCTTACTTTGACATAGTGCTTGAAGATGTCCGATGCTCTTTTCGTCGGAATTACGTTGTATACGATAAGTTTACAATAAGCAGCGAGGAAATTACGCCTTTTATGGAGTTCTTCTATTCTTCTTTCGTCTTGACCGTCTGCAATATTAATATAACATTCAATCCATCATTAAATTTATATAGTTAATAGATATTTATCAATGATTAACTATATGAAATGCAAAACTATAATAAAAATTAAGTCTATATAATGAAATAATATATTAAACACTTACAAATTATATACTTTCTAACTATACTATTTGCATATTTATAAAAGCACATTTTTAGAACAATATTTTGTGAACTGTTGCTGAACCCTTTGGTTGCCGATTTAAGTATCGATAAAGTATTATAAAAAAATGTTATTTTTCCCTTAAGTATAAATAAATAAAAATGTATTCGATTATTTGTTCAATAATGACATCTTTCTAAAGTAGCAAAAGTCAATATATCGGATTTGGGCAACTAAAGGGTTAAATAAATTTGATTTTTTATTTCTACCGTGGATATAGTTGATTTGAATGTTTGATAATTACATCACAGTAATATTTACAGTGGGAATTATAAATATAATTAACCAAATACTCGGTATTTTTTTATGTTCATACCTCTTTATACAAAATAAATCAGATCCAGATTTAATTTGACTATTTTTTTTATTGATACTAAAGTAGTCGAAATTTTTACCAAAGTTTTTAAATCAAATTTTACACCATGAGTAGAATGATGAGCAATACATATATATTTAGACAGGTATCAATACTTTTTAAGTAGCAAATATGTATGCACTAAATTTGACCAAAAACAATTTTATCTAATAAAACAACACCATGAATATCCATGATAAACAAAAAACAAGCCTTTATAAATTCTCTGATTTCATGAACTGTAAATGCTACAGAAAAAATAAAAAAATACATACATATTTTTATATATATTTATTTTTTCTATAGCCTTAACATTTCTATAAATAAGTTCTGTTACTTTGGGGCATACGTATGTAACTTATATTAACATCTCTAACCCTTTGGTTGCCGAGCCTTTTGGGATTACTATCTAAATATCGATAAATCAGTTAATAAAAATGCCCCCAAAGTAAATACATAACAACCTTTAAAAATGTATTCGATTCATTCTTCAATGATAACATCCGATCCGAAATGGGTTTTCGTCAACCAAAGAGTTAATTATAACGTAATCCATAAAATATGCAATTTATATTGTTAAAGTAATGTTAGAAAGCACGGTTTTATAATACATTCAAACATACATGCAGTTAATTTGTCAACAAAAAGAAATTAAATTTTAAGAATGAAATTGGTAAATGAAACGACATCAAAATTTACACTTTTACATAGAGTATCGTTAAAAATAAATATAAAATTGTTATATTAAGCTTTGGCGAAGTACATAAAAAGCTAAGGAAAATAATGTTAAGCCGAAAATAAAACATATATTATAAATAAATAATGATGCACGACTAGGGCCAATTTTTCCTTAGTAATGACAATAAAAGTTATACAATCTCAATCGATCGTCGTAGTAGAAAACAGCGATAACAATAATGATTCGGTTTGTTTTGCTTAATGATTTTTGAAAATATGCATTATTTAGAATCGGTCACGTCACTACGCACGGATCAGATATATATTATATAAGAAAAAATTGCCCGTTAGTCCATTACTAAGAGAAAAAAAGCTTCCGCATACGAGATTCAGCAACGTGTGAGGTGAAGTCATATAAATATATTCTTACCCACGTTGGATGACAATGAGTAAGTCGTCACGATTAATATATAAATCGATGCGTGACATGTAAAACAGAAAACACAATATGAGTTTTTTTTTATCTTTCTCTCTATACAATTGAACTCCTCTAGTTTATCATTTAAATATATAATAACCACATGTGTATTTATTTATCTTTAATAATAAAAAAAATTACTATCTCCAGGCAATATTCTGAATAATGCATATTTTACATTTATAACGATCGAACCAACAAATAAAACATACCGTCAACCAATAATAATAAACAAAATATGTACAGGCATTTTCGATAAAAATAAATATATATATATAGGTATATAAATAAAAAAAATCAACATGTATGTACACAGAGAATAGATCCTGGATATTGGAAAAATTGGCTAGATCGCAACCAAAATTTTATCTCAAATATATATAATGAAAATATACATATAGATAAATATAAATAGAAGCCAATCAGCATACAGCACTTTATGTAGCACAAATTTACCATCAAAAGTGCTATATGTACGATTAAATATATTAAACCCTCTTTTAATATCAATATCTTTATTTTTATTATATATTTAACAAATATACATATATAATAGGTTGTAGTATAAGTTTTATTAAATTCGTTATTGTAACAAAAGTATAAATGAGTTTTAGTCTTAAGTATAACAAAGCATACTTAAGATGTTTAATCTTTAACCAAAACATATGGATTAATCCTTTGGTTGCCGAGCCTTTTCGACACTATTTTATTATGGAATATCGATGTATTACAAAATAAAACAAACACGTTCAGAGAAAATGTTTCTTACACCTAAAACCCATTAAAAATGTATTTTTCAATGATGACATTGGATACAATCATTTTCGCCATAGTCAATATATCGGATTTCGGCAACCAAAGGGTTAAAACTGGCAGTTCATAGAATTATTGTATAGGCACATTTTTTTGCACAAAGCCATTTGAATAAAAACGTCAAAAAAAATATCATTTCAATTCTTTTCCATTGATGCAACAAAAAAACATTTATATCATGTCATATAAAAAAATATTTCAAGAAAGCCAAAATACATTTACTACTACCGTTAAAGCATTTTATCTCTAAGCCCGCTGCATGAGAACGAGCAGCAGAATTTCGCACAACGAAAAATTAAAAGAAAAAATATAATAACTTTTGAATTAAAAGGAGCTATAAAAACATAGTCAAAAGTTTTGACTAGTTAATTTTCAATCTGTGGGTCGCATTGAAACCTAATTAATTTAAAATTAAAGTGTGTTTTATATTTATTTAAAAAAATATTTATAAATAAATTTAATAGCATCTTAAATTTTAATTGTCAGCGGGTTAAAACAGCTAATGTGAGTAAAATTAAATTGATTATATAATTTATAGTCGTCATGCTGAAAAAAATATTATTTTACGATCTACATATTGTACAAAAAACGATTCAATCTCTATTCAAGGGGAAAATAATAAATAAAATCTTTTTTCATATAGTACAAATATTCATTTTATAGATTTCAGCAAGTAGATACTACAGTACTCATCGTTAAACACTAGAAGACAAATAAGTCCATGGATTACCATCAGCGAACATGATGGATAAATACCACCCGATCACCTTATGTCTGTATTTTTTATACCAATAAGTTTCAAGAGATTTTGTCTGTATATGATAATTTTTCAGAATAAATAAAATTTAATATGCGACACATCAGTTATGATTCAATCTCAATTAATTTTGTTTTTAATGACTGCAGTGTCCATTGAATATAAATAAAAAGGCTTGAATTTAAATTTATTTTCTATTTATAAATTTTACCATAACAAAAACTGATCATGAAATATAATATTTCTAAAAATACTTTTCTTCATCCAACTGTATTCGTAATAAGAGCCATTAAGGAAACAGCGTCATTAAAGTTTGTGCTTCCAATGCCATTAATATTAGAAGCAGATGAATTGAATATATATTAGGCGGCACTCAATTTCTATTAGCCATCTTTATCAGAATTTAAGACATATTATGTACAGTTTTAACCATTTGGTTGCCGAGTATTTTGTTATTACTATCTAAATATCAATGTATTCTATATTAAAAATGTTATTTACTCTTGAAACAAATACTCTACAACCCATTAAAACCATACATAATTCTTCCTCAATGTTGACGTTGAACACGACTATCCTCACCAAAGTAGCAAAAGCTGATATATCGAATTTTGGCAACCAAAAGATTAAATAAAAATTACATACAATCACTCGAGTGTTTGGACTCGCAAAAACCCGCGAAAGAAATATGCTAAAACTCATTTGTACGACTAATATTGAAGTGAACAGAACTTATATTACAACCTATCAGAACAGATAAAATAAAAAAACTTGTACTAATACGTACCATAATTCTGCTGTACAAAAACGAAGTGTTGGACGAACGCGTTCAAAAGATCACAAGTATCAATGTCAGTCTCATAAACCAAATGCTGCATTTCAGATTCGTCTTTGTGATGCACCGAATACAATTGTTCCGAAAAGTATATGAGGAGATCGCATATTGAGACGTAAGCCTATAAAAAAACAATTAAAATTCAATACAAAAGACAGATTTATGGTTTTAAAATTTATTTACCAATTATTTTATATTAAATATATAAAAACATACTGTCCGAATAAATTATAATTGATTTTGTTAATTTATATCGTACTGGTTGATTAGCGATAGGTCAACGCCAAGCTTGCACACATATACGAGCATGCATATAATGAAGCAATTTAACACATGTGCAAAAGTCATATTAACACTCAACCGACTGACGAGTCTATTGAATTAAAAGTTTTTTTAATTTATTTTATTTCGGGGTGACAGGTGGGGGCATTTGCCCCCCCCCCCCCCCCCCGCCTTAAATTTGGACGTAAAAATGCAAGTCATTTAATGAAATATGTATGTACTACGAATTTTAATGAAATCGAAATATTAAAAAAAACGATCACTAATTGGCCAACTTTTGCCCCTCCACTGGGAAAATTCCCTAATTATAAATCATAAATTCTCAGGTTATCACTCATAGAAAATCTAAAAAAAACAGTCAAATCTATCCCGAAAATAGTTTTTAAAATGTCATATCAGTGAAATTATATCGGAATACATTTTCACTGGTAGATTTTTATTAGTGAAAATATAATTTATTAGGTCAAATCCAAAATACAAACTAAGCCAACTCAACTCTCAGGGAAAAATAAGCAGAAGAAAAACTATAGACGGACATCATATTTCGCATGTTGCTCTATAGTTTGTCTGCACTTCGATATAACACTATATTTTTAAAATATGATAGCTATCCTTACTGATATTACTACGGACTTCTGATATGAGAATATTGGTTAAAGTGTATTCAAACCGAATTTTGGTCAATAGGAGGGCGCAAAAACAATTAATTCAAAAGATATCATATTTCATGCAGCAAAAACGTTAGTGTTAACACAACTGCGCATGTGTCAAATTGTTTCAGTGTATGTATGCAAATGCGGCGGTGGCATGTCACTAATCGATCAGTGCCGTACTATTTTATATACTAAAAGCTTATATTTTATTTTAGTATGAATTAATTAGAAATTTAAAACCTCACGAGCTACTAACATAATACATATTGGTTATATTTACCTCCTCTTTGAGACTATTATCGTAACCTTGCGCTATTATATTCTTACATTCGTCAATGTACGAATGCAAATGATTCTTCAGATCTTCAATATTCTGACTGTTGTGGGGCTTCTCTTCTAAATCGACCAATCCCCATGTGATTGAGAAGAAACAACATTTGATGCAATAGATCAGAGCCTAAAATATACAACAAACACAAAAAATCAATTACTTTACAAAAACTTTTTATATTATAAGAGGCGTGGCTATTAAATAATTTATAATAGAAGGTGGAAAATCCATAAAAACTGCTTTTATAATGCAATTATACTTCCACTTGTACGTTTAGTGTTATCTTTTAATACAGCAAATCGCTTAACACGTAAGAATAAATTAAATACAAACTTGAGTAGGAAACACTGATTTTTCCATGCATTTCGGTAAATCATCAAAAATTAAATCCCATATATTAGTGCTGTTCAAGTTGTGGCACATGTACATGATAGATACTTTCTTCAACGAGTTCTCAACGTTGAACGTTTCATCAGCATCAGGTTCTTCGCCCTACCGAAAGATTTATTATCAGTCTTAACTCAAAAACTTTTAAAAAGTATCGAAAGCTAAACTTACATCATCGACTAAATTCCTCCATTCGTCTATTGCTTCTTTATAACGATTTACACACATGTCTGTAATAGTAGATCTTGCTACATTGCATCTCGTATAAATAGCAGTTCCTTCAGTGCACAACACTTCCAAGGTCTTTCCGCATGTTTCTAAAACCTCGCTCTCGGATTGGACTGACACAATATCTTTTATGTTAGTCAAGAGTGCCATTAAATACTGAAATGAACAAACAACTAGTTTATCATTCTATATATGTATAATATTAATAAACATATACATTTTCTTGACGAGCTGTGGTGTAAACATCCAGATCAAAATGTTGAGGTATAGCCACTAGATTAGCTAGTTTCTCGGCATCGGCGCTGTACTTTTGAAGCAGACTAGGAAGAGTTTGAATGAAATGAGCCGTTAATCTTTGTCTGTCTTCAGACACTTTGCTCTGCTCCTTTTGAGTGTGATGAGCTTTATTGCGCTGTAATCCCCTACCGACTGGAGGCTCGCCGGTGGCCGCTTGTCTAACACAACAGACCATCAACTCGATGAGAGAAGACTCTTGCTTATTATCCAGCGTATCTTCGCCAATTCCTGGCTCTTCCAGCAATAAATCAGTCATACACTCCCAATCTTTCATCATGGGATTAGATTCAATCAATGAATCGACTAGATAAGCGCCGTGTTCATGCAACTGAAATTGCATTTGAATTAAAAATAATCCTTATTATAGATAAATCAAGCAAGATATTCACCTCAGATTCAATAAAGAACTGAACCAGATCTCGAATCAACGGCGTATTGGGAAGACGTTTCTTTCCTCTACTAGTCTTGATGATTGGAGCTTCGTCCTCTAATTTGAAAAGTCTTACGTTCAAAAACTCACCAGCTGCCTATCACAAGTTATAAAATGATTATCTAATTATATTATTGAGTATTAGATTATTAAAAATAATAATACTTGTGCCACAGCTCTATGCGATGAATAAACTAACTCATATACGTGTTCGCAGTCTTTATCAGATAATATTTCATTGTGAATCCTAAAATATTAAAACAGTATTGATAACAATTCATATTGATTTTTAATTATTAAAATAACTCACTTTAGAATGCTTATAACTAATTTAACAGCTTGCACTGCAACATCGTATTCTTTATCAAGAGTCATAGAAACAATACGGTCTTTGAATTTGCTGGTGAAGAGCTCCAATTTACTCTTGAGCTCTTCGCAGCTGTACAACGGCTGCAAAGCTTGAAGACACTTGAGACGAACCTCTCCGACTTTATCGTGAAGTGTCCATCCTATATATTTGAGATATAGATCATCTAAGAAGTTTGCCGGAAACTTTTCCATCCATATGCCGATTTCGGCCATTGTGATGGCACGAATTTCCGGTAGAGTATCTCTGAAATAAACATATATATTTAAGAAAACTAAATATAGACTTGCATATTCAAAATAATAATAACCTGTATCTATGCACAAAGACAGACTTGAACATGTAAGAAAGCATGTTTTTAATTTCGTCCATGTTCTCTTCTAGTTCTTGCCTTTTAGCTACGAGAACCTCGAGACGATCAGACGCGCGCTTATCGCGAGCTTTTAACCTCTCTGCTTCGTATTGACGCAAACAATTATCACAGTTGACACTGCCTAATAATGCTACGTCTACCAGAGCTGTCATCAGTTTCATCACTAAAATGTTAAATATAAATTTTATAAATGTCCAAGTTATGTTAAAATTAATATCTGCAGAATACATACCTGCAAGAGTAGCTGTATGACGAAAAGCTCTAACTTGAGAATCTGATAAACCAGTCAATAAAGATATGATGTTATCCATCAAAAATTGATCGTATATGATGGAATACTGGCACAATTTAACCAATGTTTGTATAAAATCACAGAAATTTGTGCGAAACTTTTTCCACGCTTGACCATTCATTATGAGAGGATATTCCCCACTTTCCTGCAATTATCGAAATAAACATTGTATACTATATAATATACGAGTTTAGAACTGTATACATAAAAAGTCACTGCCAAAAGTCTAGATATCATGAATAGTCGAAAAATTATGATGAAATGAGTTTTTAACACTAAGACGCTCTGGCACACGAGTTTGCGCAAAGACGCAACTTTTGGAAAATACGTTCCGTTCACAAAAAAATCATAACTTTTTATTCAGTGCATATTTAAATACAAAATTTGCAGAAGTCGTCAATCAATATCTTATCTAAATTTTACAAAAATAATATCTTTTCAATTAGCAATCGACAGTGGTACTAAACAATTTGCATTGTATTTGATTTATGATCTATATAGGACAGACCCAATATTTATTACAGGTATTAACTTAATTACGACCAAGTTATGTTCCTAAATAAAATCGTTGTAACTCGAGGATTACATCAAAAAAATTACAACAGAATTTATTGCCCTCGAGGTATCAAAGGAAATAACATCTGCATAGAACAGACTCACTATTTATTCTACATAAAACTTAAATGGTTTGAAAATTGTCACATCAATGGTTAATTTTGGTGTCGAAAGCAGTGACTGACAGTTAGTTAGATACATAGTTTATTTAAATAATTGATTAAAAAATAATGTCGAAATAAATTAGGTTGAAAGACCCTTTTTAAAATCTTTTCCGTTGTTTTCACAGCGCTTATGTGTTAACTGGGTTATGAGAGGATCCCAGTATTTTTTTGTTAAAAACATTTTTTTTATTAGATTAAAATAAATGATAGGTAACTAGATTTGGAAACTGCATAGTTCAAAAAACGTAGAAAAGTAGAAATGGGTAAAAAATTCAACCATATAAAGCAAAATTCTTTTGAACAGTACTGCAAAAACATATAAAGCTGAAAATGTGTGGCAATAAAAAAGATCAATAAAGTATGTTAATCAAAGCTATCTAAAAAAACTTTCGGTGTAACATATCTTAAGCATAAATTTACTTCGTCAAACTCTTCAGTCATCTTCCTGATGATTTGAACATGCTCCATTTGCGACATTTCCGGCGTAATTCTCCCTTTACAACCCGAAGCATTGATGAAGAATTGCATCAATTGCATCAAAGCTGCCTCTTTATTTGTCTTATAACTTTCTATCCAATCGTCCACAATGGTCTAAACAAAAAATGCACATTTAATAACACACAATCATTGATACATACAAAAATAAATAATAAAAAAGCATACATTAATAGAAACTTTACAATTTCTCAGTATATAATAAAGGCTACTTTCGTCTTCGTTACTCGATACAGCCAAAGGGACGAGGTTTTGCTGAAGAGGCGGTCGTCCAGGCCTGCGTTTGCGAACTGGTGGCGTTTGAGGCGCTGCAGGCGGAGGCATTCTCGATATATTCGACGCGCCTCTTCCTCTGCTTCTAGTGATTCTTTTCGTCGGTTGAGGGGTCGCGGGTGGCTGCGGAGAGCCTTCCATTGAATCGTCTTTATCTCTCGCATCTTCCATAGCGCCATAGTCACTACAAAACACACATAAAAATAACAACAAAATTTTATCATATTTATACAATACAATAAAAATCAACTCACACTGAGCCGGCGCCTTCATTTTGAGTGTAAGATGAATAATTCATGTAATTATCAGGTTCGTGCACCGATTGGCCTCCATGTTCAGTGGCCGGAGTCATCGGCGTCATCGGATTCTCATATTCTGGAGGAGGGTCATCCATACGGATGCGCTTACCTCCCCGTCTATGCATTCTAATATGATTGTTCAAATGCCACTGTTTAAATAGAATTCACTCCTGCAAACAGACATGAACATAGTAAACGTACGCTTATTAATCAAGTTTGTATGATAAATGTGAGTAACCGACGCGAGCGCCTTACTCAGTTGCTGTTGTACGTAGTGGAAATAAAAAAATGACAGATCAATGATTCTGACGCTTGCGCATTGTAATTACGTAAAATTAATTCGAATAATCGACAGAACTATGTGAAATTAGTTTTATATGCATGACCGATTCAAAAATGATGTTTGAGCAGTTGAAATTCATCGGAAAGCTTTACCTGACTACAACATTGGGTGTTGACGCGAACGCGGGACGCCAACAGTGATGTTCCACGGTGTTACCATAATCGTTACTTCAAGTACAAACGCTCGTTTGAATATGTTTGCCTCAAAACAACAAATTTGTAATTAAAATTGCTTCCAATCAATTTCCACCAAAAAATAGCATTTAAATAAAAATAAATTAAAAATTTACTTTGTTAAGAAATCTTATTTTTTTATTAACCCTTAGACCGCCGACCGGTAAATTCTTAATTACTCGCTGTGCAGCATGCGTTTTTAGTGATATAATTTTTTGACTACATACTCTGTTTAATCTTCTCTTCTACATATGCTTGTGAGTCACTATTTTCCAAAATTAAAAATATAAAATGTAGTTCAAAAGATAGATTGACCGATAAATCCAATTGGTTGTGCATTTGACATCAAATGTACAGCAGCAAAAATTTAATAATAACTAACTGATATGGTTTTTTTTTATTGGTTATGAGTTCATTTTTACTTTAGTATAAATTTAAAACTTTTTTAATAAAATAAAGTATTTTTTATTATTAATACTTGGGATATTTTGGCACGTGCACGTAAAAAGATTCGCTACAACTAGGGATTCCAATCCCGGGCCAAAATTTTGATCCCGGGATTTCGGTATTGCAATTAGTCGATCCCGGGATCCCGGGACTAGTCCCGGAATAATTTTCATGTTATTTTATCGATAAAAATAATTTAAAATGAATAATACAATATATTTTTACATCTGTTTTTTATAACGTACAATGTATAAAGTACGTATAATTTTAGTCTTCGACTTAAAATAGAAAATAATATAATAAAATAAAAAAGGGAAGGTCTTATATATTTATTTGAGAAGAAAAAAATGAACTTTTGACAATGTATGCACATAGGTATGTACATTCATAGACACAATTAATTGAAAACATTATTTTGAATAAAACTCACGAAGTAACATCAAAGCATCAAGTGTTTTATCATTTAGTCTTGATCTGATTTTGGTTCCTAAGCAGCCTGCTGCTGAAAAAGCACGTTCAGACTCACAGCCTCAAAGATTCACAGATGACACGTGCAACTCGCGCAAGTTTGTACACGAAATATAACGATGTTGTCAATAATAATTCGATTGTGCTTGATAAATCAACCAATCCGAAAAATTCGGGATTATGTTTTATAATCCCGGGACTCATCGGGTATTGAAAATCATTCGGGATCCCGGGATCCCGGGATTCAGGATCCCGGGATTAGAATCCCTAGCTACAACTGATTCAGTGTATTTCGGCAAATTCATTATGTTATATTATATAATTATATAAAAAAATAAACACATACATTTAATATTTGTAAAAGGATAGTGCCAGACTGACAGAATATTCGTATATCCCTAAATATATAAATTTTAGAGCTTAATTTTTGTTTTAAAAGAATATTTGAAATTTATATATGTATTAAGTGTAAAATTTTTGACTCCGCAATGTGCAGAAATATCTAAATAGAATTTATTTTCGAACAAACCCGCGAACAAAATAGTGGAAATAGACATATTACAGTGCTAATTTAATGATAATGAAATCCTTTACTTGATATTTTGTATGGCATTGCACATAATTATCTCACGAACATGGAAATAGCTGATTTACACTTTGAGTTATTGATATACTAATATATTTTTTTGAAAGCTAATACTTACACTGCAAATATAAGAAATTTGTCTCACAGCATTAAATTAAGTATGTTTTGGCTGTAAAATAATAATTTAAAAAGCATCATTGACGAATACTAAATTTTTAATAATAAATATTGTTATTTTTTATCAAATATTAATATTTTTAATAATTAAAAAAATATTTATAAATTGTAATTTGTATGTTACACATTTACCTAAAATCTTAAACTACTGATTAAATTTTTATTTAAAAAAAACTCTTACTTCACATTGCACATATTTTTGCGACTGTTGTTTTTTTCAGTAGGAAACACTG
The DNA here is from genome assembly GCF_051122295.1 of Plectrocnemia conspersa. Taxonomy (NCBI): domain Eukaryota; kingdom Metazoa; phylum Arthropoda; class Insecta; order Trichoptera; family Polycentropodidae; genus Plectrocnemia; species Plectrocnemia conspersa. Next base: position 9,763,357 of record NW_028277166.1, on the reverse strand, counting down.
AACGAGGAGCGACTGTCATACCGGCATGGACGATCCAGAATTAGCTAAGATTAGAGAGGCTAGGTTAGCCCAGCTCAATTCTCAATATGGGGTAAGTAACAAATCTAATATTTACAAAATTAAAACAAAAATATTCGTAAAAAAAAATTTTTATCAATACGATTTATTTTTAAAATGCATTAATATATTTTTATACATTTGAGCTAAACTTTGATTTGGAATAATAAAGCAAAATATATATACAATATGTGTCATATCATTGATTTACGTCCATAAAATATCGAGTTTTAAGAAAAATACTCATTAAACTGTATATTTTTGTTATATTTGAGATAATAATCTATTAGAACAACACGAGTTGTAATCGAATGTCATTAAAGTATAAAATTGCGAAAATTATGTGTTTGTTGAAATTTTTTAGGTTAAGTGATATTTAAGGCTCATTATAAACATTGTTTTCCTCATATTTTCAGGGCTCAAAAGACAATCAACAAGCACAACAAGAGCGCGCTAAACAAATGGAAGAAAATAAAAACGGAATGCTTTCTCAAATCCTAGATCAAAACGCGAGAGCTCGACGTTAGTTTGTTTTTAAAAACAAAAAAGTAGGTTTCGATAACTATAAAACTATTATTATTTACATTTTTAGTGAACACATTAAAGCTGGCTAAGCCGGAAAAGGGTCAAATGGTCGAATCTATGATAATCCAAATGGCTCAAAGGGGCCAAGTCAGGGGAAGGATGAGCGAAGATGAGTTTATTCAGATACTGGAGTCTGTGAATCAGCAGATGCCTAAGAAGACGACTGCGCTTCATTTTCAAAGGAGAAAAGGCTTATTCGATTCGGACGAAGACGATTAGCGATGGCTTATTATGGCATTAAACGTCATTTTGATTATATTAAATATGCAGACCATTCTAAACACGCAATACGAATCGCTAAATCAAAAATCATCCAGCCAATTTATCAGAGCTGCTCATTACTAATAGTATGATTACATAGATAAAAATAGCTAACAAAAGCTAAGGTTTACATTAACTTCAATAAGGATATTTCTATACATGTTTTCCAAACATCTTAAAACACAGATACATGCTCTTTTTGCATTCAGCGATTCAATCATAATGTTATGTTTGTAATATTTTTTATTATACTCATTACTTTTAATTTGCTTATACTTACACTTAATCTCACACAATTTTTTTATGGCGTAAATTTTTATCATAGTACTTTTATTTTTATGAATAAACATTAAACTTTTTAAAATCTTGAATAATGCTTTGATATATTACATGTATTTTTTTCAATTTTTAATAAATAAGAACAACTAATATTACTATTGTATTATTTACGATAAGATTGCAACTCTTTTCTCTTCTATTTAATCTCACCATTCTTGAAAGAGGTGCAAATTGATTCCACTCAAAAGTTCGTATTAACATATGCTTGGAGACAATTTTTAGAGAGGTATCGGTTGGAGAAAAAATGAAGAAATACGCAATGGTTAAGCAATTAGTAACATTCAATATACCAATGATATATGAACAAAATTATACGGCTTAGAATTTATAAAAGACCAGAAAATAAGATCTGAATGTGTAAAAAGAGTACTGGTGATTAATAAAGCAATCGAGTTGCTTTATTAATAATGACCAGTGGGATCACTCAAAAAATCAAAACCCAAATTGAAAAAATGTCTGCCGTATTAAGGATTTAAAAAAGATTTAAAGAAAATAGTATAACTATTTATTCTTAAAAAAAGAGGGGGCCCGATTCATGATGTAGGGGCCATGATTAGCTTCTATGAAGTCTGCGTGGAGATTCCCTAGAAACATCTTAAGCGAAGCAGAGAAAGCTTGGAAAAAGTACAATCCAAAGTAGTCAGCTAAATTATGTCAACTGATGTTATGTGGAACAAGAAAGGCCTTCGATGGAAAAAATTAACCTCTGGTTATTCATTGTATTATTTTCCAGCAGGTACTTTGTGGGAAGTAATTGAGCTATCGTGTGTTGAGTCAGTTGTGTCAGTGGTGAACTTCATTCGCTCGTCAGACTTTATATTATTTAGACCAGGGGTAGCCAACCCACGGGCCACATGCTGGCCCGCCTTGAACATTTCTCCAGCCTGCGAGATTCATCACACTTTTACAATTTAATTTTTAGTGTTATATATTTCTTTACAATGTACGTTTAGTATCATTATTATTATATTATTTATGTTTACATGTAAGAATAATAGTAAACACAATAATAATAACTCATTATGTTTCAATTTTTCACTTCAAAATATGTCTATAGTGTATCTAAATCTAATATGGGGATATCTAATTTTATATGTGGCCTGCGGAATTATGATGCATTTCTAAAGTGGCCCGCAAGATCATTTGGGTTGGCCACCCCTGATTTAGATAGTGCGCCTAAAAGGTTTGGCAAGCAAAGGTTTAACTATCGTCAGTTACATGTATTTTTATCATAAATAATAGCTAAATATTCTGACTCCATATCATGCAGTTCTGTTTTATTTAGATCTTTTGAACTCCGAAGAGCAATTGAAAAACTGAAGGGATGTGGATAAGGTGTAATCATTTTCCATTACTCTGGTACACAATTTTATTACTGAGTGAATGGAATAAGAATAAAAAACTTTTAAATTAATACGAAAACATTTAATCAAGGATGACTAGTAAAATTATAAATAATTGTAAACAATGGCACAAATTCAATCAGATTCAAATAGAACAATACCATAATAAAGGTTTATAAAATCTTTAATATTCAATCTTCAACTTAACGCACAAATAACAAAAAAACTTTTTCTGAAAAAATCTACACTAATCGTCGTTTATAAATTACGCAAGTAACGAATTACTCTGTATAATTTTTACAAAAGACTGTACAAGTTAAATATCTAGGTTCGCTAACGACTATTTATATTAACAAACTTTTACGATTGGCCCAATTTACGTTGAAAAAACTTTTTGTTGTCATTCTAAAACCATTTTAAGATACAACTTACAATTAATTATTATTTTTTATAAAAACATTAATTTACATTACCTTCCCACGGTTAATATTGTACTAATTTACGGACATATCAAACGATGTACATTATACATATATGTATATAATTATAACATAATACATATACTTAATAATTGGTCTGTAAACTAGTAGATCAAGTCTTGATACAATCCTGAACGTGGCAAGGGGTTAAAAACACTATTTATTTATTTTTTGACACATCAATCACCAGAATAATATTTTATGATGAACCAATGTTTATATGTAAGTTATAAGATATATTTTATATATGAAAGGAAATGGCTGAAAGATTAGATTTTAGTGTCAATGACAATAGATGAGCGTCATTCATTTTATACTGCTGTCCTTACAGAACAATCAGTTATGTGAATGGTTGAATCTTATATTAACAACACACAATCGTTTAAATTCACACCCTGAATAAAATTTAATATGTATTATTAAAAAAAGATAAAAAATTGTTGTATAAAGTGGAATGAAATACAAGATATGTTTTGAACAATATCAATTATCACATAAAAGATCATATTTTCTTACTATTTAAAGTAAATGCTAATTTTAAGTAATATTTGGCCAAGCTTTAAAACAAATCAAGAATGCAATTATCGAGGTAGAGACCTTTTTCATTATTATGAAACTATTAATCAAATGACTTGGTACCAATTTATTTAAATTAAATGCGCACTATTCTTTCTTTTCGTGTCCTGGTTCTGCAAAATATATTCAATAATAATATTATAATTATTTAAGCATTTTTATACAAATATTATCATAATACACACCTTCACCAGAATCTTCTTCTTCAGCGTCGAGAATATCGGTACAGCAAACCGAATAGAAGATGAGAGAAAGGAATCCCATCGGCAAACCGAATATCAACGTAGTTAAAACAGGATTGCCAGACCACATGTATATCAACGAAGTCTTTGCTTGATAATACATTCTATATAAACGAACTGCAAAAGTATCACCGCCGTATATCTAGAATTAATGTATAATATAATGGCATATTCATATATATGTAGTGATATTATTATAATAATATTTACTGGAGCAGATTGATTGTAAATTTGTTCCAAAAATATCGAGATGGCTTCTGGCGTCAATTTGTTTGGATCGTCTTCAGGTATATGGTGATGTTTTGTCGTCGAGTTGATCACAATCAAGTGAGGGATTGGCAATGAAGTCATTATTATAGAATTAGCCAAATCAGGTGAGCCGATCCAACCGAATTGGAAGTCTTTGTGTAAAGTGTCCCTTTTTTGCCTTAAAAATAAATAAATATGTTTCTCTATTGCAATATATCAGGCGTTAGTCCAATGCATTACAGTAAGGTAACAATCAACAGCTACGAGTAATTATTGTGATATTGGTGATACATATTTAATTACTTATAAAATATTATTTGTTTTCAATCTATCGAAAACAAATACATTTCCCTATGTATGGAAAATTACGAAAGTGACTCTTATACATAAAAAGGGAAACAAAGCTATAATTGAGAATTATTAAGTATTCGTGTATCGAGATCAGTAGCAGATTTTGTAAAGGCTTTTGATAAAGTTTGTCATGACTTAATTCTTAAAAATGGATAATTTGGTTTATTATTATTTGGGTCATCCACTAATAATCCATTTAGCAGCAAAAAATGTCATTTCATGATCTATTCTAGAACAATAACATCACTTAATTTTGTTTATGAAATGTGTTTCATAACACAAAAGTTGTAACCGATTTGAGTGCCCCATTTCAGGCGGACTACAGATTTATCAGCTTGCGGGATGTTTTGCATTACGTGCATCAATTGAGGAGCTCAAGGGCACTGTGTACTTTGTATAATCACTAAGTGCGCAGTATTCTTGAGCATACTTTTCTGGTTTGGTTGCCAAATAATGTAACAACTCACTTTTAAGGTATAAAAATGTTTTTTTCATATACCTGCACATGAGGGAATATAAATACTACGCATTTTTATTTTCCTCAAGATTCCTACTCTGACTTTCATTAAATTATGAACTTACTGATTTATTTCTTTGTTAATAATTTGTTTATTATTGTGTTAATAAAATGTATACCTTATCACAGATTCAATCATATCGCGAAATTCTGCTTCTTCCGTTGTTATTTCGTTAAGTTTATTTTCTTCAACTACTGCTAAGACTAGAAATTTTTCCAAAAGCATAAACTCGTTTATGTTGGATCTTGAAACTTTGGGGAATGTTCCGAATCTCTCTTCGTTGATCCACTTCTGCATCGACATATTTAGATCTTTCCTGTCTTCCAATAAAGTTCGATTTTCTACAAAGTAAAATATAAGTGAGTATTACAAGAACTTCCCAAACAACTCTCATATCTAATTAACAGTGACTTACCTGGGAATATATATGCCGTATTATCTTTATACACAAAAACAACTGGAACGCTATCAAGAGTGATATGCCGATTGGCTACATCCGAAGTCATTGCGAAAAAGTTTATGACCGGCTGATACTTTTCAGCATAATAGAAGAACATATCCTGAAAAATTACAATGATTTATAAATGAGATATGAATGCTAAAGCGATCTAAAGTTGGTCATATAATTACCCATAATGGACCAGTTTGTTGTCCAGCATACGCAAAGAACAACGGATTAGTCTCTTTAATGTCGCTGAGAGTATGAGGCTTTGTCACGAGAAGTACAGAAGGTCCGGCCATTCGTAGAGCGTAATTAATAAGTTCATCTTTAGACTGTTCGCCATTATATTCATGTTTTAAATCGCCTTTTAAACTTGAAATATTAAGCAAAGAATATACAATATTGTCTTTTATAGTAACATTGGCCTAAGAATAAAAAATACTTTCGGTTTTATACAATAACATTTTTAACAAATTTATTTATTGCAAAATTTCCATTGCAACATGACAGTCATTAGCCATGCCTTATAACAGGGTAATCCTAATCAACAATTACTAAGAAAGTACTGAGACACCGGGCCAAAATCAAAGCCTGTAAATTAGTAATATTTATTTTATTAATTAAAAAATCTTATTACACCTTAAATTTAATATATGTCACTATGAACAACTAGCTCGATTTTATTTTAATTATTTATTAGAATATTCATCTGTGAGATTAGGAAAATCTAGGAAAACATAATTTGTGTTGATCTATCGGAATTATAATTATATAATAATCACTAATTCCAATTTCCCAGACAAAATAGAAACTGAAAAACTCCTAAGTTGCCAATGTTACCCAAAATGAATAATACATTTGATACTTACAACATGATGGTAGGAAAAGCTCGTATTTTAAAATGCGTCGCGACGGACGTGAACCTAGTGCAATCTAATCTAGCCACCTTCACAGATGAAGTGTGAAGGTTTTGGGCTACGTGAGCCCAGACAGGCACGAGTCGGTGACAATAAGCGCACCATGGCGCGTAAAACATTACTAGCCAATCCCCATCATGGCTTATTTCGAGGAAGCGATCGCTCAGTTCGAGAACGCGCGACGCATGGTTATTTGAGATAAATATTGCTGAAAATATAAATAATGAATATAAATCTTACACAAACATAACCTAAATGAAAATTAATCGAATTAAAAATTACACAAAAGACCAACTCATGTTTTTATTACACGTATTATGCGATTAGCTTAAGTTTAATATAGGCATTGTCTATCAAAATATTAAAATATTTCAACAATTTTTATGAATATTACTAAAATAGTGCAATTCATGTATTAAAAACTTGATGTTTCTCTTACATCGATTGTACAACTATTAGATGTTATATTTTCAATGTTATTCACATTCTCTTACCTAATACTAGTAATTTAATTATGTATGAAAATCTCATTATAAAAGTCAACAGTGACACAAACACACCCCTAAATTCATGAACGAAACAATCAGACTGACGTTTCGTACTAAGCAGCTCAAATATTGGCCATTAATGAAAATGCAAAATAAATATTAAATTAATAAATCAGTTTTGTTAAGAGGGCTATAATAATTTTAGTCAATAAAATAAAAATATATTTTTAAGGTTATTAAAAAAAATATATTTAAAATGAAAATATGAAACATATAAATAATTTATATATGCTCTTTTATTCAAATTAAAAAAACGTACAAGAATAATACAAATTTTGGTTAATATAATATAAAGTAATCTATTTCTTATGAACGATATAATTATATATCTCCTCCCAAACTATTATGTACTATTTTATTTATATTTAGCGTTTAAATTATTATATAACGCGGGGATCACGTCGTATAGTTAACGATTCCATTTCGCAAATTAGTTGACAATTCTAATAGAATATTATATATTTGAAGGTTAAGCTATATTTATGGCGTAAATATTACAATTTTAATATGTATTTTAAATTTTTAATATAAAGCTATATACTTGTAGGAGGCCTATTTATATATAGGTTTTATTATGCCCAAAACTTGGCGGCACTGGTAGCACTAGCGTGACGAGCACACTTTCACTTGGCGACTCTGGCAGGCTCGCATGCCGGTGTGATCTTCGCGCGTCGTCCACTCACATAGGTACTGCAGCATAACGCCATTATTGACGATCACTTAACTATTAACCTTAAATTTTGATTTCACCAAAAAGTGTAGTCAGACGCTAATGCTATTTATGTCAATTGGCCTCGTTTGCTATTCGTCTAAGGGTCCTCAAAGGACCTCTATAAAATATGTGACAGGAACGTCATTTGGGGGCAGCAGGTGGAGGTATTTCCCCCCCCCCATCTTGAATTTAGACAGAAAATGCATGTTATTTAATTAAATACTAAGAATCTTTAATGAAATCAAAATATTAAAAAAATGACTACTGACTGACCAAATTTTGCCCCCACTTTAGAAAAAGCTGAAATAACGTCCCTGGTTCTAAACCAGAAATTTTCAGGTTATCTCATTTCTCAAAGATAGTATTGAATCTATCCCGAAAAAAATTCTTAAAATATGTAATTTTATTCATATATCGGAATACATTTTCACCGATAAATATATATTTACCAGTGACAATATAATTTATCTAGTAGGTGCTAGTAAAATTATATGATATTATATTATACCCCTTGAATTTGACCAAAAAAATACATGTCATTTAATGAAATACCATGAATCTTAATGAAATGAATATATTAAAAAACAACCACTAGCTAGCTAACTTCTGCCCCCACCCTCCTTCTTCTGGAAAAAGTGGAAATGATGTCCTTGCTTGGTAACATCACAACTCACGAAGAATCGCTGGAACAATGATGCAGCAATTTTAATAAATTACAGCTAGCTTATTTGCTGTATTAAAATCAGATTACAGCAAGGAACCAGATAAATTTTGAGTTTCATTTTTGTAGCATTTTTTGTATCAAACATTTTAAGTTTTATTAACAAAAATCCATATTTAAAATCTTAAGCCCAAAATTTAGATGTAAATAAATTATATACGGACAGATAGTGACGGGTGGCAATTACACTAATATGGAGCTACAGTAGTACATTTAATGATTAGTTATGCGAATGAACGATTGACGAAGCACCACCAGCCGTTGTTTTACCGTTGAGGTTCACCAAATAATGTACTGCCCTCCACCGCCGTCATGTCATTATTACTAGAGTGCCGCCAAGTTTTGTCCATAGTGAATGAATAAATGAATATATAAATAGGCCCCCACAGTTTCAAATATTATATTTTATATAAATAAAAAAGCGTTCCATTTTTTCGCCAAATTATAATTCAGAATAAGAAAAAGAGTACGGAAGCAATATTCAAATTTCTCTCTTAATTAACAAATTTATGTTGTATTTACTAATTAATACACATATTTTAGCTAATTAATTTGTAATAATTAAACTACGGTTTGACGAAGTTTTGTGCTAGTTTTTTCTTACTAATATTTTTATTGAAGAAAATGTGCAGTTTATCTTTTCAAATAGAAACATTTCTAGAATCACTGTATTTTAATTTTATTTAATAAGACTGTTTATTATACCATGTAGTGAATCATTTTTATGTGTTTTTAAGATAAGCTTGAGAGCAGTGGCAGCCCATCCCCTACATTTCCCTGTATAATAAATTAATATAGTATGCAAATAGTTTAATATTTTAGTACAATTTTCTTTAAAAATTTACTTGACGTATTAATTATACAACTAGTCTCTAATCTCAGGATTATTTCTAGTACTGCTTTTCTTTAAGACAATTCACAGCGATAAAAACGGTACAAAAAGTTTTAAACACTATTTATAATATGTTTAAATTATAGATTTTATTATATAAATCGAATTATATTTTCTTTATAAAAAAATAGGATATACTGTGTAATTAAAATCCTCAAAGCTCTAATTATTTTAGGTGTAATTCGATGTACTTTTGTTGTATTAAACATAATTTATCTTGGTCTTTTTGCCATTAAACTTTACATAACATTTAAAAAACTTCTAATAAGGCGATCTAAATGAGCAATATAAATAACAAATAACCGATTATAATGATTGCTTACTTAGCCAAGTTTTTATTCAATGTTCGCCGCAATTTAGCTCAATTATGAGCTACCTTAATTACTTTATTGAGAAAATAAATCGTAATTTTGGTGTACTAAAGAAACCATTATAGTATAATATTATTATAAAAAAAATTGTATATAATACAATAAAATTAATAATATAACGCATTAACCTAATGAAACCAATTGATCAAACGCATTAATATTTCACTCGACATTTCCAACCCTATTAGAATGTTTTTTTATTATTCGTGTGTACTTAGTTACTGTTAACCCTCTACTGTCAAATAGCGTCCGTTTCTATAGAAACTAAACATGGCTTATGAACGACTCGTGAGTCAACCCAATGTCTGTTGCAGTCGGTCGGGAGTCATCGATCAGGCAGCCGGTGTCTCCTGTCGCTCCGGCCTTATAATATTTTTCAGAAGCCAATGTTCTATAATGTTGATTTAAAAAATTTTGTAATAAAAAATTATGAAACAAATGTGGGCGCGAATTTTAAATAGTGAATAGTGAATATGAACCTTTGTTAACATTGACTGTTTATTTTTTAATAATAAGGTGATTTTAACATAAAAATGAGTTGCTGTAAGAATAATGCCGTTGAGCCCGAAGAGGTAAGAAAATTTTACCTAATATTCATTTAAAATTATTTATCTTAAGTTTTCACTACATAGAGACATTTTACATCAAGTTTATTTTTTTAGAATAAAAGTGCCAGAACTATATTTTTTTATATTACAGAAAAAGTTTTTTTGTATCGTGTCATAAATTATTATTTTACTAATTCAATCTTTTAGTAATTGTCTTCTTCTTCTTCTTAATTAAAATTTTACTTAAACCACGTATATATGTATACGTATATCCAAAACTGTGGTACGCGAAAGATAGATTACAGAAGTACATACAGGAGTACGTTATTTCATGACTTAATAGCAGACGAATTTAATAGTGATATGAGTGAATGAATTTAATAAATTTAACTATTTTCCTAGAATAAAATGACTGTTGAATGGATAATAAATCCTTATTAGGTTTATTAAACATATAAGTAAAATTGCAGAAACTTATATCATTTACAAATTGTTATATTTTTAAAAAATATAACATTGAAAAGGCTGCGATTTGCAGAGGTATTTGTTGAGCTTCCCTTCAACATCAAGCATAAGACAGATTGGTCGATTTTTAGATGGCAAGAGCTACAAAGATAATTTAAGATGAGGAAGCGATAAAAATTCTGCCGTTTGCAGCAATTTTTGCGAACGAGTATTTTCCGTGCTTTTGAATTTATATTAATATTAATATTTAATAGCGTAGTCCGTAAGGCTCTAGATTTTTAATACAGATGCCGCGGGCTCGTTTCCCGCAGCAGATTCGATTGTTTTTATTTATAAAAATGCGCTATTATTGAAAAACGAAAAAAATAATTGTAAGCTGTAATTATAGATTGTAATTAATAAGATTGATGTCACTGATTTGCAGACTTTTAAATCTGGTCTATCCCTACTTATTTGTAATTTTTAATTGTGCTTACCCCAGTTGTACAGCATCGATGTCAATTTACAACGGAAAATTAAAAAATATATGTTGTACCAAATGAAAATGCTTACAGTAAAATTCTTTAGTTCCCTAATGAGATTTTTGTATATTTTGTATATCCAAAATATAAACTCTCAGGAGATAATAAGCGGAAGAGGAAATACTGACAGAGGTCGCATCTCGCATATTATTCTATAGTTGATCTACGCTTTGATATTACACTATATTTTAAATAATGATAGCTATTTTAATCGACATTACTACGGACTTCTGATATAAGAGTAGTGGTTAAAGTATATTCAAACTGACTTTTGGTCAATAGAAGGGCGCAAAAACAATTATCACTTTTCAGAAGTAAAAATCCACGTCAAAAGCAATAAAATCGTGTCGGCGCCGTTGCAGTGGGAACGCTCGGTAACGAGCGTTCTTACTGCGACGGCTCAACGCCTATACGATTTTACTGCTTTTGACGTGGATTATTGACTTCTGAGAAGAGATAATTGTTTTTTGCACCCTCCTTTTGGTCAATGTTCTGTTTTGATGTGCTCCATTCGATTCTCACTTATTGTAAGTCGTAATATTGTTATATAAGGTCTTAATATGAACGCTACATAACCGAGCGTTTCCACTGCGACGGCGACGTCGTGAATTCTAAACAAGAACCTCCTTGAATTGAGCCAGAAAAATGCACGTCATTTAATGAAATACCATGATTCTTAATGAAATCGAAATATTAATAATGACTAATTTTTGTGATAGTATCAGAACCTCAGAACCAAACATCCGTGTATTTGTTAGAAGCAAGTCGAAAAGAATTCGGAGGGTGTTTTTTACCTATAAATTCATAACTATATGTATAAACCACCCTCCGACCTTGTCCACTGCAAACATCGTCACAAAATATTCTAGTTTCAAAAGAAAAGTATGGTTTAAAGTAAAACAATGTGATTCTTTAATTTATTTAGATATCTATAATTAGAAATATGTTTACCGGTAATTCGGTAATGGAATTTGGCAGTATTTACCGGTTGTTAATAATTATATAATTTTAATATTTTTAAGTCCTATTAATAATTTTAAAAAAAAGCACCCGAACCTGTAATCCAGATTCAACAACATAATTTAGTACAAACCCTTGAGTTTTAATCTCAAATACATATTTTGACGACTCTTGTAATCTAGAATATTTTCATACAGTATCAACAGTTTCAACAGTACCCAATAATTATACATGCGTTGCTGTAAGTATTGTGGCGAGATGTATTTAGGCATTGTCCATTGACAACCTTTTCCATTCAATAAAATAGTTTTGGTAGAAAAACCAGAAAATAAAGCACTTGGAATTGTTGTATAGTAGAAACGGAAAAATTGCAGATGAATTGTTGAAAGGGGAAAAATAACGAAGAAAAATTTAATAAACTCTTCAAGAATATCAGTATTTTAATACCATATTATGTAGTATATTTATTGTCTATCTAACCGTTTTAACCCTTTCTGCTCTTAAGGTGCGTGAGTATTATGGTAAACATTGCTTCTGTTTATTAAATTTATCTAATTATTTGATTTTGTCTCGGTTTGCAAAAATATAGTAGGACGTTGACCTATCCGAAGCCATACAACCAGTCTCAAATTCCATGTTCAAAGTTTTGTTGCACTTAATTAGTTTCCAGTCGCTGAAATCGGCACATAAGTGCGTGTGCTATAAATATATTTGTAGAGAATTGCGTCTCGGCGGACTTTGTTTTACCAGCATGAGCATTTTAAAATAAGAATAAAACGTTTTATAAGAACGTTTTTATATATCCTGCAAACTTATAAATACAATAATGTTATATGCTTATACTTTTTAACATTGACGTTGCAATCAATCATTATTTTTATTAGCTTTCTTACCCAGCTCCTAATTATATCATATCTGCTAACATTAAAAAAATAAATTCCAGCAAATCGCTACGAATCAATGGGATTCTGGAGAAATATGTTAGTCCAGGATATTTCACAATCAACCACGTTCCATTGTAAAGTTTTGATGGATCTAAATTCCTCAGCAGCATAATTTGTGCTATGGTATTTCATGAGTTCGGGGATCTAAATAATCAACTAAATTACTAGTAGGTTATTTTTCGTCTATAATCATGTCAAATAACCAAAATTCTGCAACTATCATCATCTCTTGAATCGTAAATTTAATTCATCGCCTTATACATTGATTGCCACAAATATTACTAGTTTTTGAAGCTATTTGTTGTATGTACTTATATATTTTATTTATATGTTTGAGAGTAGGTTATTATTGCTTAAATTAAAAGTACTAACTGAAGTGTGTACCAATGTACATAATATATGTTTTATATAGGTAACGTTATTGAGACTAATACTTATTATTCGCATTGTTCTATAATAATTTCATGAATATATTATATTATAATTTTTGAAGTGTGGTTAAATTTCCTTTTTCTTACAGGCATATCAAAAAAATGAAGATGGAGATCCAGGCATACAAGTAGCGTCTTCCAAAAGCAGATCATGCACGGATATTTTCTTCTTGATACTTTTGATAGCATTTACTTGCGGTTTGGTTGGTAGTTTTATAATTACTTTTTAAAAATTCATAGGCCGAAGTTGTATTAAAAAACTATTGATTCGTAAAAAACCTAAAAGAAAGTTTCACGCAAATCGACCCATAAATTTTACATCAAATTCTATCGATTTAATGTCCATGCCTAATCCGTTTCGATTTGGTAGTAAGCATAGATTTTTTAACCAAGCGATTTTTAATACACCTCGTCCTTTTCATGCTAATTAATATGTGAAGGTTGCGTGTTCGATGGCTAACTCATCACCCTGTTGACATTGTCGTGTGATTTTTTAGGTCAGCCTGATAGGATATTGTATGTATCATGGGGATATTTACAGAATATTAAATGGGTATGACGATTGTGCCAATGTGTGTGGAAGAGCCAACAACGAGGGGTATGAGGAAATGAGCAGTTGCAAGAAAAAGGACATGACTTTCAAAAGGTATTGTTTTTATGTTTTTTAAATAACTTGTGAATCAATATAAAATTTCAAAAACGTCAAGCCAAAAATACAAACTAAGCCATGGCAACTCTCAGACGAAAACAGGCGGAAGAAGGAGTACAGACAGAAGTAGCATCTTGCATATTGCTCCATAGTTTGTCTGCACTTCGATATTACACTATGTTTTAAAAATATTATAGTTATCCTTACCTATATTACTACAACTTCTGATATGAGAGTTTTGGGCAAAAAATATTCAAACCGAATTTTGGTCAATAGGAGGACGCAAAAACAATTATCACTTTTCAGAAGTCAAAAATCCACGTCAAAAGCAATAAAATCGTGTCGGCGCTGGCACAATTTTATTGCTTTTGACGTTGATTTTTGACTTCTGAGAAGTGATAATTGTTTTACTGCCCTCCTATTGGTCAAAATTCGGTTTAAATGTGCTTACGTCGCGGGAAAGCAATCTATACACAATATAATTAACAATTTTTCTAAATCATTGTTCTTGATTTCTACGAAAAAAATTATTGCATTAAAATTATTTTTTATATGTGGCTCGTAGCATAAAGTTTGGCCACCTCTGTTATATTAGATTGTTTCGTATGAAGTGGGAGACATAAATTTTTAGATGTATTAGTAATATACCGAAAAAAATTTGCTCAATAACAAATACAAAATTGTGTAACATTTTATTTCATCAAAATTTACTTATGGCATTTTTTCTACTAAACCTGTATTTATCCATTAACTTGAATATTAGATTTTAATTTACTGATTAGTATACCTGTATAAATCAGGTTGATTAGGAAAAATAGTACTACAAAATGTATTAATTAATTCGTTTGTCTTGAATATTAAAATCTATAATTCATTTTACATTCATTATAAGAATTACTGATTCATATTTTTTATCGTTTCTTTGTATATTGTATCTACTGAATTTTGCCGACAGCAATAACCGAGCGACCACCAACTAAGCATATTATTGTTTACATATTCTAACCAGCAATTTGAAACTTGAGTAAATGCAATGAGACTTATTCAGCATATATATTTTCCATGCCATATTTTAAAATCTATCAGTATCGATACAATTCGTTTCCATGTCAGCAAATATGTTTATGACCTCATTCATGCTTTCGAACAGAAGGGATATTACAATTTTTGTAGAAACAATATATACTATATGTATATAAGATAATTTAAAAAATATTTCAACAGATTATTGGTGATAAGTATGGCTGGTGGTGAGAGTGTGGATCCTAATCAGATTCATAGGCAATGCGTTGACTCATGCGACCCAACATTGTAGTAAGTATTTATGTTTTTAATTATAATTGAATACATACTTCCTTTATTCTAAAATCTATTAGACAGTCCTGATCTTATATAACAAGCCTACTTTTCATCGCATATGAAAATAATATTATAATAGTTTTAAGTTGTTCTTGAAAAAGCCGAACAATTTCCAAGAAAATTGAGAGAAAACACGTGTCCTTTCTACAAAATTTAATTATTTCAAAACTATGATTAAAAAACACTTTGTGATTGATATGTATATACTACGCTTGATATCTACATTAAAAACTTTTCGTTTAATAGTTGTATATATTGACGCTTTTGCTATTACTTCCTTCATTTTTTATTGATGCTTGAATGATGAATGCGTAGGCTACACCGCTAAACAAGGTCGCACTATTCATCAGTTTTTGAAGACCTTGATTCGGAACCGTCACGAATCGAACCTCTATAATGTTATTGTTTCTTTATTTCTACATTTCTATGTTCATACTAATATATAATTTACAGCGAAGAGTTCTTCAACAAGTGCGTGCCGAAAAAGAGCGAAAAAGTTATCAACAAACACTTTTCCAAAACTGGTCTGCCAAATTTCTTCCAGGAGGTCAGCGAAGATTTCCATTTGTGCTGGAGAGAGATCTTAGTTCTTTGCATTATTCCGTTCGGTGAGTAACCACAAAAAACCGAGGCCAAACAAACGAGGCTTTGTTAAGTTCGAGGACCTCAACACTTTGCCGAATTGTGTCATTATAAACTTCGTTCATAGTATGAACGAAATTTATGCTATTGTATATATGTATGCATATTATATAGAAATAAGGATTTAGATTGTTTTTGTGTTTGCTCTTCACTATACTATATTCTAATTCTAAATGCAAAATAGATAGTTTGTGGTTTTCGTAGTAAAGCGATGATATGCATATACAATACGGGCATTTATACATTATTGATTGATGCGGGTTAAAATCGTTTTTGTATCAAATAAATGATAAGCATGTGCGCTTATTGAAGTGCAAATTTAAATATTCCGTTGCAAACGTTAACCCAGTGCGTTGCAACAGGGTAAACACAATCAACAACCACTATTAAGTAGTGAAAAACCGGACTGAAAAATCAAAGTCTGTAAATTAGCGACATATTTTTATTAATTATCAAATATTATTACAGCTTATTATTACAACGGATATCAATATGCACGACCTAACTAGATTTTATTTCTAATGTATTCATCTGTGAGATTATTAAAATCTAGGAAAACACCTATTCCGATCTCCCTTAAAAGATTAGTAGATAAAGGCAGATATATTATTTTATTTTATATTGATAATGCATAATCTCAATATTAAATTATATTTAAAAGAATATTATAATTAAGCTGTATTTTATGATTTTTTTTAAAGATGTTGACGAAATATATGTAATGAGCCATTTGAGCTAATTTATGTTGTTTCAAATACGGGAATACGTAATTGTCTTTACAAAAATTAAGCAAGCATCATATAAAAATCGCATTTTTATGTTTCATATCGCTCTTTAAAATCAATACAATTTATTAGTAGTTATATCGTAAGCCACAGACACAATCATGTGGGGTCATTTGTTGATACTATCTACCTTTTTACACGTTTATATATTTTCATACATTATGTTTAAATTATTATATGTAGAATATCGACCATGACACGGCAAGGATTTGACCAACTTTAATTCCGTGTATTTTTTGTGTCGCACTAATATAATCGATAGCCACTTCCTTTTCAACAATGTTTACTCTGTTTTCAGTCTTCTCTGGTATCATGTTGGTGTTATTCAGATATGCGGCTGGATTTGTAGTGTGGCTAGTTTTGGCCGGCGTCATGTTAACAACGATCATAGGAACTATCTATCTATGGTGAGTTATATATTGCATCTCCATGATTTACTATATTTGCTCAATGAACTCTTAATGTATTAGTATACTTTTTGGTATACGTGAAAAGTATATAAAAACAGATTTATTAGGAATATTGTTCAAATTATTTTGAGGTGACTTTCAAAAACGGTCAATTATTTAGAGATTTATTCATCATTGTCTCTTACTTATTAGTAAATTGTATTATTCAATCCCTAAAAAAATCTTCAGGTTTTAGGACAAGAATTTGTCAATAGATATTTTGATTTCTTCCGCAGAGCTTTATTTACCATTAAGGTAATTTTAGATCGAAATAAATAGTAATGGGTGATATTGTAAAAACTCCCACTTCAGATTAATCAATTATTTTGAGTAATGAATGCCACATGCGGTATTGCATTGTCGTGGTGAAAAATAATGCCTTTTCTGTCGACTGTGCCTGATTTAAATTATCCATTTGTTGAAAATATTTGAACTCGGTTTAAAATGTTAATAACACACCTTAACATACCACCACATATCTTAACATACCACCACATATACATTTTTACCAGTAGGAATGCTCGGTAACGAGGGTTCCCACTGCGACGGCAACAGCAAGATTTTATTGCTTTTGACATGGATTTTTTACTTTTGAGAAGGGATAATTTTTTGCGCTCTCCTATTGGTCAAAATACACTGCGACGACGACGGCACGATTTTTTGCTTTTGACGTGGATTTTAAACAAGGACCACCTTGAATTTAGCTAAAAAAATGCATGTCATTTAATTAAATACTACGAATCATAATGAAATCGAAATATTAAATAAAACAACCACTTACTACTTTTGCCTCCTTCTCCCACTTCCTGGGAAAAGCTGAAATGACATCCCTGAAAAAATGTAATTTTTACGAAATTTTGATAGAAATATTTTCTTATAAAACGTAATACTTACTATTTAAATTCTGTATTTTTTTTAAATTATTTTCAATTAGTTTAATACCGTAAGAAATAAAAGGAAACATTAACGTACATTAATGAGTCAGTACTTTTAAAATATATATATCATTAATAGATATAATAAAGAGAATGCATTTTTATGGTTTCTATAGTGTAGTCTGGAATTACCACTGCTTGAGATGGTGCATCAGTTTAATAATAATCTGAAAATTTTCGGAGAACAATATGAAATGTCTCTGACACTCCGCTACGACACCTTGCAGACTGACTCAATGTTGCTAATACGTATATAAAAATAAATATGATATCTGTACTGCGCCATTTTTATGCACATAATAATAGCTGTGCATTAATATGGTTATCAGATATATGGATATATGTTTGTGTGTATGTATGTATGTACAATCATGGTGACATCATAGTCTGATATTTTGTTTGCACGTTACATGTAAACAAATTAAAATTTATTATTAAATGTGCAGATCGATCAAATGCGATTTTACGATGTCAGCGAAGAAAAGTGATATGCACAACCGCATTAAAAAAAACCCTGATAGCATGCGACATATGAGTAATAGATTACTTTTATAACGATCACTCGCTCACTGCAGAAACAATGTTTTATAACAAAAATTAGCATTTCAATAACATAATGATAAAATTGGTAATAAATATAAATTAGGCTAATACTATATTACTATACTCGATGTAATATCAGCGCATCAAATTTATTGATTTTAAATTAAAACTAAAAGCTAGACATATTACAAAATACAATTTTGTAACATGTTTCAAAAAAATGTTTTTTTAGACACTTACATATGTATGTGACATATACTGTTTTTATTTATTAACTTTTACGTAGACAACTTACAAATAAATCATTGAAAAATGAACTAAAGTTTGCTTTATAAGTTTTTTTCTATTATAAAAATAATTATATTTACTACTTCAATATTGTACCATTTTTACAATGACTAAGGATTAATATTATAGAAAAGAAGAATAATTATATTATTTAGTCTAATATAAGCTTTGATTTCCCTTCCATTAATTTCTTTTAATTTTTTTTCGATATAAATGTAATATTATACATAACCGACTTGACTAGTTTCGCCAACTGATATTTTTAGAAACATTAAAATTTAGCCAACAATTCGCTGCCCTAAAAAATTGAACAGTTGCTAGATTTAAATCCAGATTCAAATTATGGACATTTTTTTAAATTCAATCTGCATTTTTATATATTATATTTGAGAAGCAACATTTAAAATAGAGGTGAATTTAGTATAATATGTATGTATATATAAAAAATATATATGAATAATATATATAGAAAAATTTATTTAGTATAAAAGCTTTTTTATTAATAATATAGTTTAAATGCTTAAAAAATAATAACATAATATTATTAGAAGTTTCAAAAAAATGCATGTATACAACTAGTTTGCGATCGAAGCGTTTTGTAAAAAAAAGGATAATTCCTGGAAACTTGTTTTTTTTTGCAAAACATTTTTAGACAGATAATTTAAGTGAATTTTGAACAAAGAGATGTTCTTAAGTCTTTGATTTTGAGGTACAATGCTTTTTTTTATGCTCCGTTCCGTCGATCTTTACAACAAATGCAATTTCTAAACGTGTTTCTCTAAGACTCCAATAACGAAATAATATAATAAGATTTCGTCTATGGAAGTCTCCAATAGTTGAACGCATCCATATGTAACTTAAGGGCCCATACGCACTGTCGGCTAGCCGCCGGCAACTAGGGACCGCCGGCTCAAAAACGCAGGTAGTTAGGCTAGGCGGCTAAGCCGAGCGACTCGAGGTCGGGTAAGTACATTCGCGAAGAAATTGCAATATTAATTTTAAAGAGAAAAAAATATTATTTTATTTTCAATATAATATTGAATTTCCCTGTATGAAACGCTTTTTGTTTCCCAAATTCAATTATAAATGTATCTGTATTATGTTAATAAAATTAATTTAAATTGAGAAGCAAGAAATAATATAAAATAATTATGCATATTATTTCACAATATTTTTTTTTCGTTATCAATATTCATATAAAATTATTGTAAACGATTCGGGATTCAATTTCTACGATGAGCGTTTCTGTGTCGAAGCCATTTTTTGTGAATGATGTATAAGTCGCCTCGAAAGTCGCTCCTCGTGCGAATGCACTCATCTAAACCCATGCTTTTATAGGTTGCCGCGACAGGCAAGTCGCCTGTGCATCACCTCTGCGCAGGATCGCGCCTGACGCTCCGGCGACTCGGCGCCTGCGTGCGTATGCACCCATTTAAAACCATATAAAGTACAGTCGCCGGGCGGCTAGTCGCCGGCGGCTAGTCGCCGGCGGCTAGTCGCCGGCGGCTAGTCGCCGGCGGCTAGCCGACAGTGCGTATGGGCCCTAAACTGTTAGAAAGAATCTGGGATCAATAAGGATCTGGAGTTTTTGGACATCTGGTTTAAGTTAAAAAAAATTAACCATTCGATGCCAGCCTTAGGGTAATAAATTACAATACATAGTATACACAATAATGACAGGTAGAAAATTCCATGTAGTCTCTTCTCTTTTATAAAATGCGATGAAATTCGATATACTTGTGAGCTCTGAAAATCTTTTATATTTTTATTGTGTTGTAGAACTCAGTAATGTTATTCTGTCTAACCAATGTATCATTCTTAATAATTATTTTAGAAGAAAGTAAAAGATTATAAATCGAGATTTATTTTATCATTTCACTACAATTGCCGTTTCAAATGTGATTTGTGATTCCACTTAGTTACATATGCATATTATGTTTTATTTATATAAATCATCAATACTAAACCGGACCTTGCTTTAAAGGATTATGTGGCATATACAAAAAAAAAGTATCGAATCAACTGGAGCACAGGATAACATCAGCAATAGAAGCGTCACAAACTATCTGGCCTTCGCAATCATAGCTACCATTGTGACCATAATTGTCTTGTTGGTGCTGCTGGTTATGAGGAAAAGGATAAATTTAGTGATACAATTATTCAAAGAAGCCGGAAAAGCCATCGGCAGCATGCCCCTATTGCTCCTTGAACCAGTTTTGGTATAATTACATATTTTTAAACACTATTAATATATTATAATTAATATGAATAATAACAAATAATATAATTTTAGACATTTGCAGCTTTGGCTACAGCGGTAGGTCTTTGGATCTATTTCAGTCTATGGGTGGAAAGTTCTGGCTACTTGGTGCTGGAATCAAATCAGAGCATTCACTATCGTAAAGACACAACTATGAAGGTAAGATTTGCACACAAACTTTTTAAAAGTATATGTTTTAAGCAGAATAAGCTAGCATTCTTTTATTTTTCTGCGATCAAAGCCTTCTTGAGAGGGCCATGGCCAGTGGTCAAAGGACCAGAGAAAGTCAATGTATACTTTTAAACACGTTTATTCACTCAGATGATTTACAATAAATATCATCGAACGGAATCGCAGCCCTACAATCAATCATTCCAAATAAATCTGAACAATATAATATATATTAATGTGTTACACTTCATGCAGGTCACAAGGTGGTATAATCTCTTCGCTTTGTTTTGGTTCACCCAGTTTATTATTGGATGTCAGCATATGGTAATAGCCGGTGCCGTGGCGACTTGGTTCTTCACTCGGTAAATATACATCAAGACATATTTAGCTGATTTATTTACAAAATTTCATTATTTTTATTGTATATTTTTAGCAACAAGAACACTTTAAACTTTCCCATAATGACGAGTTTCAAAAATCTTCTTATGTATCACATGGGATCCGTTGCTTTCGGTTCTCTGATAATTGGTATCATTCAGTTCTTGAAGGTTATGCTGTCGCTGATCAAAAAAAGATGCAGGATAAACTCTAATGTTGCTGAAACTTGTGTCAAATGTTGCTGTTGCGAAAACTTTATCAAGTATTTGAATACAAGTAGCTATATAGAAACATGTAAGTAACATCTTATATACAGTTAAACACTCAAATTAAATTTTATTTCAGATGGTCATAAATGCATATAGTATTCCAATACCTTTTTAATATTATGCTATCATTGTAATTGGCACAGAAGTGGTTTTTAAAAGTGTTATTGCGCCGATTCAACCGTCAATTTTAGTTATACTTATTAAATTAAAATACATAACTATAATGTATTATAGGGCAATGAAATAAATTAATACTAATAAAATAATAAGTAATATTATATAATCAAGAACAACTTTACATTTTTACTTCAGATGCTGGCAAAATTATTTTTGAACAGTTTCAGCTATTAGTCTTTGCATTTTCCTGTAGACTTTTAAATTTTAGATTGTGAGATATTTAGGTTAATTTTCTTGCTCTTACTAAGCTTTGATCCATGAACCAAGCATGAACCTTTTCACCATGTCAGTGCATCTACTTTTTGTGCTAATTTAATTATATATGATTTGCAATAAAACCCTTCTATAAAACAACATCAGCCGAGTGTGAAACTCTTAGAAACATTCTTCTACTTCGCTTACCCATCAGTTTTAAATATTGTTATCTATTTAACATTTGGATTGATTAATTCTGATCAGACAACTAAAATATTTCTTCATTCAGACTTGTATCTTTAGTTTGCCTATTAATTTTGCTTTTGAAGATTTAATTGTACATCAACCATCTGATTTCCACTGCTAATTTCAAAGAACAAGACATTTTTTTTTATTTTTTGTGAATTTTAATGTAAACTTTTTTCACAATAGCTTTACAAGAAGTAATTTGAAATAAAACCTTACAGATCAAATATCATTTTTCCTTCTATTAACCAGCTAACAAGTTCTACTTTTAATTAACCGACTAAAATAATACATTGAATAACGTTAGTCGATTAACAAAATTCTTGAATATTCTCTGGCTTTCTAAAAAAATTTATCAGATATGTTTTATCAAGGATGTTTTAAAGTAAATTAGATTACACGAGGTTCTGAAAGAATCTAATATGCTATAAGTTGCTTTAAAATGAAGATGTTTTGCAACTAAGACACAGAGAATAATATTTTAAAGAATACACGAAAGAACTATAAATGTATCGAAAGTTGTCTAAATACATATATTTTATATCAGCATAAATATTAAAATGAATTTATCAAAGGTTAAAACCAATAAAAAAATATTTATTATTCATCTTGCGACTAACTTCATGCTTTACACATAGATAACTGTGTCTATTATATAAATGAATGATTTGTTTCAGCTATACATGGATACAGTTTCTGTAAAGGTGGTAAAGAAGCATTGAAGATCCTATATTCTAATGCATTGAGAGTGATTGCTATAAATTCTGTCGGTGATTTTATACTGCTGGTTGGAAAAGTTTTTGTTGTGACAGCAACCGTATTAATCGGTTTTGAATTAATACAAGTACCACTTTGATATTTTGAATTGATATTTTTATTACAAATGAAATATATTGATTGTTATTTTTTTTTGTATATTTATAGAAAAAAGAAGGAGTTCAGAACTCTTGGGTGATGCTGACAGTCGTCGGTTTAATCGCTTATTTTACTTCTCATTGCTTTATGACCGTTTATGAGGTAAATCATGTCTCTTAGTTTTAATGAAGTTTTAATAATATTTTTTTTTATTAACTTATAGATGGCGATAGACACAATATTTATATGTTTCTGCGAAGACTGCAAACACAACGATGGTGTTAGCAGACCGTACTATATGAGCAGAGGACTGATGGAGTTCGTCAAGAACAGCAAGAAAGCCGTTTCCATGCTAGACGAATCTGATTCGCAAGCCTGGAGTGGACCAAGGACAATATCGCAAAACGTCGATAAGTGATTCAAGACCAAAATAAAATAATATTTTTATAAACATTTTTTTATAAATTTAAGAATAATAAATATATATTTTTAATAGTTATTACTGCTTTATTACCCAGCCTTATCGCTTGTATTTCTTTTGTCGGCTGCTGTGATTCAATGATACAATCCCTTAATTATTTACATTAAGTAGACAAATATTATTCATAAAGCTTATAAAAAGTATTTAACATAAATTAATATTACTTATTCACAGTTATTAGTGATAAACTACCACTTAAAGGTTTGAGATGTTTGTATGTAGTAGAACAATCTTTTACAGCTCATTGGGTAAATTACAATCTTAAAAATTGGTATTTTTTCAACTAGTGTTTCTCGACTATGTAGATGCTAAAATGGTATAAACGATTAAAATTAAAATATCAAACGCAGGAAATAAAAAGTAAAATACTTGAAATACATATATTAAGAAAAGATTATATGATAATATTATATCAGTTACACATGTTACTTAAACTTATACTTAAAACAAACGTTACTTAAACTTATATTTAAATATAAAACACACTTTCTACCACCAATAAATAGTAATAGAACATTATAAACTATCTTTTTTAAAATACATAACTTTTGACTCTAATTTATATAAATATATTAATATTGGCAAAAATAAGCTACAATATTAAATGTGTAACTATAAAAACGTCAATATATTATATATCGATTGGTTTTTCAGATTTTATTACTATATATCTACAAATACTTTCAGAATAAAACTCATCATTACGAGCTTTGACGAAAATATCTTTTTCATCATTCACTCCAGTGTCAATTGATATTTGGTTTCTTTTTTTATTTGGATATTTAATAACAATTTTACCTATCAAAACTTGTACGGTAATGAGGGAAAACTCATCTGATATCTTGTTTTTTATAAATTTGTAACAATTATCCAAGTTGCTTGTGAAGTAAATGCCTAAAAATATTATCAATAATTAAGCACATTAAAAAAAAAAACAGAAAATATCTGAAGTTCCTATACTTACCGCAACCATAGCGACGTCGAGTTTTAATGCTTTTACTATAATCGTAGTTGTTCAGCAAAATACTACAGACATTGGACGACGGAGTGATATGATATGCTGTAATAACTTTATATTGACCTTGATAGGTAATTTCATATTGTTTCTTCATCAGCATGAATGCAGCGTAAGTAAATGGATTATGACTCTGCACATTTTCTCTGAACTGCAAGCTCTCGTGTACTTCAATAATATCTCCCAGATACGGCTTTATTTCCATCTTAAAAGCCTTACCGTATTGTTTATTGATGAAATGTGTAAGAGAATCTTTTGAAGCCTCTTTACCCAGGCTAAGAATATCTAATAAAAGAGTGAGAGAATTAATGTATAATAATGAATTTGCCAATTTACCATATACAATACATGTTTATTTTTTTTAAATTTGATTTTATATCAAATCAATATTTTAATACAAGTAATTTATTGACAATATTTTTATGTATTATAGTTAATTTTGTGTATTTTTAATACCTGAACATTTAAAGTAAAGTTTATGTTTATTATTATTTTCTACTTTTACAACAATTCAAAATAATCCACTGCCAGTATTTGAGTATTGAATTTTTAAAATACTAAAATACCTTGAAAATATTATGAGATATTGCAATCCAAACAATTACACTCACCATATCCTTCTAATTGCATCTTTTCGAAAGTTCATAAATATATAATATATGAATCTCTTCTTAGTTAAAATGTAAAACATAAAAAAGTAACACTCACCAAACATCTTTTGCTGTTGTGGTAAATTCATACATGCCATGTTTTACACAATAAATTCCAAAAACCCTTGCCGTTCCACCAAACCGTTCACATACAAATTTTGCTTCTTTTCTATGTAGTTTCCACAGCTACAAAAACCAATACATTGATGATTATTATATATTAGTGTTTTAGATTTTTCATGACTCGCAATGCAACTTAACTAAAACTAATTTTAGCTCCCAAATTGGGAGCTAAAAATAAAGGCATCCGTATATTAGCATGACTGGTTCTAATAGTGCAGATTCTAATTAGTGCTTTAAAAATTACAATTGTTGTTTAGACGTCAACACCAATTAACTTTGATTACGAAATGGATAACAACGTGCTTCATCGCACGGAAATGGTAACCAATTTGGGTGTTATATATAAGGAGAACTACAGATTCCATCAGCATATAGACGACATATGCAATAAAGCCCGTTAAATGTTGGGTTTTGTCTTCCGATACATGTATCAATTGAAAAGCTTGAGGGATCTGTGGCCATGTATAATCACCTAGTGCGCAGAACCCTTGAGCATGCTTCTCTAGTCTGGATGCTAAATAATAATGCAACCAAATCCCTTTTAACAGAGAAGTGATAACTGTTTTTGCGCCTTCTTGTTGACCAAAATTCGATTTGAATATACTTTGACCAATACTCTCATGTCAGATGTTTTTGACACCTTCAACTTGATTTTAAAATAAGTTTTTGTTTGCTTTTATTTAAAACGCGTATTCTCAGTATGTTTGTTAGTTGTATTGAACTATCCATTGTAATAATTATAAAGCACAAAATAAAAATAAAAATAACAAGTGATAAACTCAAAACACAATATGCAACTGATGAATTTACAAAATGCACCCATGATCTGTTTCTTCAATATATATTCGAATATATATTCGAATTTCGTCGCTTAATATTCCGAAAAACATAACCTAATGATCCGATTTTTTCTTAAATAGTGAAGTCGGATCCGTCAATTTTCGCCAAAGAGTAATAGTTTAAGTCATATATGGTTACTTCATTAAAATGAGTCACAATCGAATATATTAAAAATAATTCATACTATATTATTAGCTAACAACAGCTATTTCTAAATAGATATATAAGCTAAATTACTAAAATATTACATTAAGTACGTAAAGGATACTAAAACAAATATTTAATTCTAGACCTTTATATAGATGTATGATTTAATTTAAAAAATCACAAAACAATCGGATACTTGATTCCAAAAACATAATAAAATCATTAATTACCTAACTTACGATAGCAATGGTAATTTTATGGACACAATTCCAATAGCAGCTGCTTGTGGACCTATTTTTAGTAAACTGAAACTTATCTTATAATAAAGATGTTTTTCAACCGTGTGTCATCTTGATTTTATGACCATTTGAATTCCATTACATGGTTATCTCTCAGAGATATATATATCAATTATAACAATATGTTTTAACATAATTGACTATTCAGATTGTAAGAAATTTATTTTAATCTCTAGATAAACGCACTTAAAAACATTGGAATATTTATATTATCACTTATAATATTGAAATCTTCGATTACTCATGATTGTTATTGACATTTTTTGTGCTTCATTACATCGTTTGAAATAAATATAAATATATATGTATGTATCAGTGGCGTGCGGTGATTTTTGAAATTTTATATTTTAAAATTTCAAATAAAGAAAATAAATTTTAAACTATATTTTAAAATTTATTTTCTTTATTTGATAAATAAATTATGTATTTAATTTTTTTAAATTAATTTTATTCGACGCTCCTTACCGCATAATATAATATATTGTCTAAAAGTTATTTTTCGATGGATATTAAAGCAAGAACTGACAATCTATTCTACACTACCTATTACTACTGTAAACACGAGCACGAGTAATGGCTGAAATTCTAGTGCGCATGCGCGACCAATTCAATTCCCGATAAGCAATTCATGACGCACGGGTATTGACTACACAAGACAGCTGGCCAGCCAGCCTGCCCGCGTTACGGTCGGCTTCAGCCGCTCTCTCGGTATGGTAGTCTGTAGCCGATTTTTTGAGCGATTACGTTTCATAATTACATAAATTAAAAAAATGAATAAATGACAAAAATACTTAATTTTTAGAATCGTTTTACAATCTCGAGGCATGAGCCGCATCTACCGCATGTATGGACTGCAGCCACGGGTATGTATATATAGAGCGAATTTAAATATCACGGTTTAAGCCCCACAATAATTATGAAGTTTTCATTTTGTCTTGGAAATCGAAAGATTTATAGATAATTAATATTCAGATTAGGTATACTTAATTTCAATGATAAGTATAGAGACATGATTAGTGCAGTGGAGACCCGTGAGAAATTGTAGTGGAGTGGCTACAGCAATAAAAGTTAACCATTTGAATGCCGCAAGGACGCCGGTGTCCACCTACGAACAACAAAATGAATGCCGTTAGGACGCGGGTGTCCGTTCCTAGCTTTGTATTTTTTTGTAAAATTATGAAATATTTCTTTTGATACTTTTTGTGTACATACTTGTATAAACTAGATTTTATTTTGTCCCGCAGCCCATAAAGACGAACCGCCACTGGATCATCGATTATTTCATATTTTTGAGACACCTCTGGTTGTTATCGTGTCCTTTATTTTTATTTTATTAAAATAAAGTAATTCTTCTAAAGTTACTATCAGAGAAGTAATTTAGGGGGCAGGTGGAGGCACTTCCCCCCTCCCCATTTAATTAGTCGCCGCAGTTGGCCGACACGATTTTATTGTGTTTGATGTGGATTTTTGATTTCAGAGAAGGGATAATTGTTTTAGATGCAATGGTATTTTAAAAAAATCTTTCAAAAACTGTTTTATGCCATTGTCATACTAACGGGGTAAGAAGTTCACAAATTAATTTACTTTTTCGAGCATCATGACGTCAACAGCGACCTATGTTAGCATTTATTTTATATAATAACGAACAACCATATATCGTTGTTTAGTATCCAAAGGGTTAAACAAAGCACCCTATTCTACAAACGAAGATCATAAAATGACATTGTATTTTTTTTTCAGGGTGACCAAGACATTAATTATACAATAAATTTAATTTGACCCACAATAGTTGTTAAAATTATTATTTGAAAAAAATAAAAACACATTTTAAATGTAAGTTAATTCGGTTTTAATTTTGATATGGGATCATGGTATTATTTTTTCAGGATGTGTATAAATTCAAGAACAATCATATGTTTTTAATGGTTGTTTATTAATGTTTTATTTCCCCAGTTACATATAACCTATAAACAAAAAAATAACACAAGAAAGAAATGATTAATCACATTCTTGTATAATTTTTTTGTACATTAATACACTGTAAATTCAACAATACACAAAACGTAGTCATTATAGTAAGCAATCTCTTATAAAGTTATTTTGTGAAATGTTTTACAAGACCAGCTTGCAATTTAACATCATATATTTATATTTATTTTTACTACATCGAGAAATATAATATATAAATACATCAAACCGAAACACATAAATTTTATTACATTTTTTTTCACATTTTCCAATACACATGAACATTTATAAATCATAAGAAAATCTCGAGATAGAACCGTCAATATGTAAATTAAAAAAGTTTATTTTAATTAAATAGTCTAACATCCATAAATCAAAATTTACATCTCGAGATCTAGTTACATAGGGGTCGAGTATATTTACATTGTGACGGACACTCACTTACGCGATACAAAAAGGATAGTATTTAAAAAAAATCACATACAATAATTTACGTGATTCGTTATATAAGTCTCATCAACAGTCAAATTTAATGCTTGGTCAAAACAATTAATATGATTCGGATTAAATACGCGTATTATTATAAATCTATATAAGTTAAATACTTTGTGATTCGATATAAAAAAAATATACATACTTTAAACCGATTTGGCCTTCCGATCATTACAATAAATAAAATAAATAAAAATTCCAACTCACACAACATCACAAATTAATAAATTATAAATATAATCTAATAAGAAATTGCAATAGATCATCATTCAAACAATTCATGCATTCGTACAGTGGCTGACTTTTTATTCTGACTACAACAACAAAAAGTATTTCTAATGATTTTTTTAAAACACTTTCATGACTTTGATCTGATAAATAGATTACCAGCCACTGATATACATTTATGAGTCATTAGTTTAGTTTCATAAGATTCCAACTCCCAGGTTGTGCAGTTGCACTTTAATTGAATCATATCAATCCAAACTAATATTTGAAAAGTTGCACACATTATCTATTATTTTATAGCACGAAAAATGGAGATATGTTAATAATATGAATATGAGCAATATTTAAATGCACCATCATGATTTTGATCAGCGGCAGCTCTAAATATAAGCTGCAGAACTTCAGCACCTCTTATAAATAAAGTAATGAACAAAAAAGTCGGTCATTATAATAATAAAAATAAAACTGCCACTGATTTTAACCATAAAAAGTTAAAAAGGTTAAAACTTGACAGTCTTCAAACAGTCAATATATTAAATGCAACTTATACATTAACACTATAAATCAACGCAAAAAAATCGCATAAGTTCGTCGACATCGAATTTTCACAACAAAATAAATAACATAAAATAAATTAACAACAATTTAAATACTTCGTAGCTAAAGGCCGAGTTATAATATGAATAGGCGATTAATAATTAAAATGAAAGATTAACGCGTTAATGAGAAGTAGTAAAAGATACGTAATACAAACTGTCCACAAAGACAATCGTGTTTAATACTACAACATACACATATATAATAGATTTTTTCGTATAATAAACACACAGTGCACTCTTTCAAGTGACCAGACTCGAAGGATCGAAGATTTAAGATTAATTTTCAAAGCGGAAGTCGAGAGTATAAAAATATATCTTAAAAAAAAGACCAGAAGCTGCCTGACATAAACACAAAGAAACACAGTATAAAGGTTCATAATATCACAATTTTCAAAAGATCAGGAATGATGTTACACTCGGGAGTGTAAATCAGAGTCGAAATAACGTGTACATAATACATCATAACACTACGATACAATCATAGGCATACATTTTACGCGGTGTGCCCTTAATCTACAGGAAATACACATTCAAAACACTTCAAAATTTAATCGCACGGCCAAAATGTATTGTTGATTCGAGTTTAATCATTGAACTCTCTCTCTCTTTCTCTCTCACTCTTTCTCACATAATAAGCTGACTCTTACGTTGATAATATTGCTATTAAAAGTCGTTATTATATATTTATTCATTAAAAAAAAACCTTATACATATAAAATAGTATTAACGTCTAGTCAGTCACGATTACTGAGAGTAGTTAATTTGTGTCGTCGATCATCAGCGTACATTTTTTTCATAAAATCAGGCAGCAATAGCTCATTTGACCGCGGGTTAAATTATTCACTTCAACGAAAATGGTCCTCGGTGACTTAGGTATTATGTATACGTTTATAGGTATAGTGTTAGATAAATAAGACAATCAAACTCAATCTCTAAGCAGATAAACTTGGCTCAGATAAAAAGACTGGAAAGGCATATAAGTATTGCTTATGTAATCGATTATCACAAAGTGCTATATTATTATATATATTTTCCATTGCCGTTAATGGTTGGAAATCCTTGTATTAAAAACCTTTTAACAAAAAAAAGATATCTCATGTCATCTTATTCTTGCCAAGTCCGAACTGTTTGAATATTGAGTTTGAATGTGTCATTAATCTGACCATAAAAATATGTAGCACTAAGCAGTGGTGCAGTGTTAGTTAAGATTTTTGTTTAAGTTAAATTGATGCTATTATAAAGAATAAATATGAATTGTTGATCCCAGAATCTACTAACAAAAAAATGTTATAAAAACTACCGAAAGCGACAAAAATAAATTCGACGAGATGAAGCAGCGAGGAGTAGGGAGACCGTGTAGTTGGGCCAGCCCGCTACACTTGAGGTGGATGTCTTCAACACAGTGATGGTTTTAAACCAGTACTCCATTCTCCATTTCGCTGTCTTCGCTCGATCCAACAGTACAATGTTGCTCTGCTTCTATTGTTTTTTCGCTCACGGATTTAAAGAAGCTTTTGTACAGTCTGCTATCGATTAAATACTCGTTTCATCTATACAATGCTTCAGCGATATTAACCAGTCTATTGAATAAGCACTGCATCACTAATGCTTTTATATTCCTCTCATGTATACATAAAACTTGTTCGATTCAGATGCAGATACGATGCTAGTTTATCAATAAATTAGTTTATCAAAAAAGATAAATTACTACACCACCGGCGCTACGCCTATGAGAGTTTTGGCACCACCGAAATAATAACATTTCCCGCAAGCGAAAAGTACAAAGTAGTTAGTTGGAGTCCAGTGCGCTAGTTGACATCGAAAATGGTGACGTTAAACATTAGATACACGCTAAGAGTCAATTACACAACGTTATCGTAAATCTTCTTTATATCAAATAACATATTATTAGAATTTTTTCATTTAATGATAGGGGTTGCATCTTCCGTCGCCAATCAACAGAAGAAACTTAATAAACTCGATCATTAACACATCCCGCAACACTTGGAAGGGTCGCCCGAGTGGACCTGGCATACGTTGAAACCTTGCTGAGGCGACTTCAACTCGGCGCCGCACGGGGGCATGTCGGCCAGCAGCTTTATCCGCGCCATGTGCGGGTCTAAGACTATCGGCTTATCGCGGCACAGTTCGTTTACCAACAAAAGACTAGAGGCGCCCGCAGATGTTATTTTGTCGCGGACAATACTACCGCAGGACTGAGCCTTATACAACCGCCCCGATCGGCCCCACAGTCCTGGAAGAGGGAGACGAGGTAAACATAGCTTCTTGTGTACTTGAAAATACCTACTGAAGAGCCGCACTTTTTTAAAGCCATGCTTCTCGGCCACACTTACGATTTTGTGGCAGTTTTCCTTCTCTTCAGAGACGGCGGCGCGGACGTGGGTTCTCGCTGCGTTCACTTGCATCATTTTATCGGCGTTTTGAACGTCTGACGATACTTGCAGCGGCCGCTTGGCGAAGCTGTTTAAGAATCGAGTCGGATGAAAGAATCCTTTGTTGCGCTGCGGTTGAGCCGGCGCCGTGTCGGCTTCTTGCACTTCCGTTATCCGATTCAAAGATTGACTCTCTCGCAGGCGAGTCTCGCAAGCTCTTCGTCCGCCTCGATGACGGCGAGACAGACTACTGTTTCCGTTGTTTCCGGTGTCGCTGCTTTGATTTCCTCCACTGTCGTTACTACCTCCGGTGCTCGGCTGCACTACTCTACTCGAAGACGAGCCGCTTCCGGTACCCGTAGCGCCTGGTTCTTGAGAATCACTCGAATCGTCGTGAGAATCTCTTCTTTGCGGTAACGGTTTATGCGTCGGAGTGGTGAGATGTTTCGACGGACGTTTCTTTCGACTCTCAGAATCATCGTCGGACGCTTCGGATGAACTGCAACTAGTCGATCTATGTGTTTTATAGTATTTATTACGCCTCTGCTGGAAAGTGTTCTCTTCTGTTATCGGCACCGGTGCATTTTTTCTATCTTCGATGGTGTGCTTTAATGGTCGTACAGTCGGTGGCATCGTTTTATACAGAGGAGGAACACTTTCGAGCGATTGTGCAATACTAGTGCGAATAGGAATTGTTATAGTGGCCGCTTCGCTCAATGTCGTGGTCGGTACTGTATAATTGGATATGCAAGTGTTGGACACTTTATTTTTGACAACACTCGGAGGAGTTTTGACTATCTTTGGAATCGATAAAGGTATTGGAATATTATTATTTAGCGTTGTACACTGCTCTATCGCAGATTTCGGTCTGCTTTGATCTCCGACGGTGTTGTTCTTTTTACCGATAGACATCCAAGCAGTCGCCGTGCCTGTCCCAGGATTTCCTAACCGTTTTCTAGTATTTTCGTCTTCAATATTCACCTAAAAACAATAACGATAAAGTATTTTTTTATACATAAGCGAATCAATATGAATACTACCTTTGATATAGCTGATTCTATGTTTGAATGTGATTCAAGAGGAGCAACGTTCGATGCGGCAACATTTGGCAAATTACTGGGTAATCTTTCTTGTAAAGCAAGATGCAAACGACCTTCTGATCTAGATCCTCTCCGTGCACCATTACTATCCTCATCATCTTCTTCTTCACGGACAATACTGCATTTACGTATTCTCTGAATTCATAAAAAAAATTGCTGGATTATTTAATCAATTTTATAACCAAATCACAGTTAGTCCGTTCTTATACAAATAGTGTATGCATCGAACGTGTTAATTTTATAAATACCTGAGGTACATCTCCAGGAGTTCTCGGTATGGAAAGCAATAATCCTGGATTGGGTTGATTGGGTACTAATAATCTATTTGATTGCACATCATTCTTTTTAGAATTGTTCTTATTTATATTGATTAAGCTAACTCCCAGTGCTTCAGGCCTTTTTGCATTTGTAATTTTTTGTCTGAAAATATACACCTTTTAATAGTAACATAACTTATTAACATATTACATGAGACGTACCTGTAAGTACGCAATTTTCTCTCAGCTAATAAATAATACGTGGCGGTAATATGATTGTACTCGTTTTTCTCGATCGCTTCTAAAATTTGCTCCTTACTGGCTATATGACCGTTAACCATCTTTTGCACGACTAGAGTGTGGTCATCTTCGCTGAGCTGCTGTTTTGAAACTAAAGGTAAACTATCTTCAGCGGCACAATCCGGAGACTCACTATCTCGCGACAGAGTACTGCCAGCTTGCAACCAAAGATCTCCTGATATTTGTGTTAACGTTGCTCGTTTTTCCGGCTCTCGCACCAACATACGGCTGATTAATCTAAATAAACATACATTTTATTATTGTTCAAATGACCAATTTAATAATAGTATAGAGGCTTCACTCACTTTCTGCAGTCGGATGAGACATGTTGCGGAACTGTATATTTACAGTCCATAATCATGGTGAGCGTTTCGCTATCGTTAGCTTCGTGAAAAGGAGCATGACCGCAAACGAGCATGTATAATATGACCCCCAGAGACCATACGTCCACAGCCGGAGCGTCGTAAGAATCGCCCAACAAAATCTCCGGGGCCGAATAAGCGAGACTGCCGCATGACGTTTCTAATTTTTGACCGGGACAAAACTTATTGCTGAATCCAAAGTCGGTGAGTTTTACGATGCCTAATTTTTCAAAGAATACAACATTTTCCGGCTTCAAATCTCTGTGTACAACATGCAATCTGAAATGGACCATCATTAAAAAATGAATGAATTTCTTACGTGTATTATTTTAAGTAGCAAAGTAACAAACCTGTGACAGTAAGATATAGCTCTGACAATTTGTTTGAAATAATCCCTGGCAAGATTTTCGGAGAGGCCGGTATCGTGACGCAGGATGTAATCGTAGAGATCACCCCCATCGCCCAATTCCAATATCAAATAGAGTTTAGTTTGAGTGTCGATTACTTCATACAGTCGCACTACGTTGGGATGTTGAACCAATTTCATACATCGAACCTGAGATTTATAGAGATTAGATAAGCTTGTGATAAATAAAGCAAGTTCTTTATTTTCAAGTATTGTTTGGGTTGTTGTATAATCTGATTTGAACATAATACCATTGCTGTATCTGATATTTATTAATAACAAAAAATAATCACAAATTTTTCATGTTGCTTTAAAAATAATTAGGAAAATCTACTTTTTGCGACAACGATAAAATAACTCGATTTAAACGAAAAGTTACACGTATACTGTAGCTCATTTTTATCTAACATTTTTGTACGCGTTTGCTTTGATAAAATTTAGAAAAAAATATGATAAATAGTACTTTGTGCACATTTATTTAATAAACTTATATTTTTATAAATATTTTTTGTGTGGTAAATTAACAAGTAAAACAAAGTCCTACATTACACAAAACATATAATAACGTCAACGAAATCTCATAGGAACACCCAGCCACAATTAAGTCTCAAAACAAATTGATGAGTAATTTCTCGCCATTTAGGAAAAAAACACTTGCAACTAAGAATAAAACACATGTTTTTTTATAAGCGTTTGTCAAGAATTTTGTTTACAATACTATTCATTATGCTGAGAATTTTTATTACACTTTTATGTGTTACGGATATTACACCTTCCTAGAAATACACTTTAGAATTTTTTTGTAGTTTTTTTAATAAGCGCGTATGATATACTTACCTAACGAAAATATTAAAGAAAAGACACATTATAATTGTTTTTTCGAAATTTATACACACATTAGCTCATGTTTATGGCCTTTGTAAAGCTATATCAACGTGATTTTTTCTTTGCTTTATATCTTTGCTATATTACCAGTTCCTAGTGATTATTTAGTGGTTCATAACAACTGGTTCACGATAATATATCTCATTTTAAACTTTGTCAAGCTTTTATTGAATATAGACAATAAATGTTAAACAAACTGTCGATCCCTCACTATTGTGAGGTATCGCAGTTAGTGAGTGTATGGATACCAGACCCTCAACTTTTTGATCCCAACTGCCAGGGACATTATTTCAACCTTTTCCATGAGGTGGGCAAAATGTAGCCAGTCAGTGATCGTTTTTT
Organism: Plectrocnemia conspersa; assembly: GCF_051122295.1. Taxonomy (NCBI): domain Eukaryota; kingdom Metazoa; phylum Arthropoda; class Insecta; order Trichoptera; family Polycentropodidae; genus Plectrocnemia; species Plectrocnemia conspersa. The sequence continues at coordinate 9,726,797 of NW_028277166.1, read as the reverse complement.
TAATATTTCGATTTCATTAAAATTCATAGTATATATTAAATAACATGCATTTTTCTGGGCAAATTCAAGGGGGGATAAATGCCCCTACCTGCCCCTTTCCCTCTCAAATGATATCCCTGCAAACTGCTAATCAGATACATTGACTTATAAAAAGATTTATATTTGGCCTCCTGTGTCATGTGATTGACAATCGCCGTCCAGTCGCAAACTGATTGATGCATAAATTTAACATTACATCTAATGTAATTAGTCATTACAAGCATTAATGACTTCACTGTTATGGGTTGTGTGGCACATAAAAAAGTTCAGAAAAGTTTGGGCCACTTAAACTTTCATGCGCCTATGCTATACCACTTTGCCATAGAATTTCGCAAGAGAGACGGGTGAGTATATCCCCTTTTCTCTCGCATGGATTTGCTTGTACGTATGCGAGTGAGATGCACAAATGCGTGTGACAGAACAAGAGAGCTAGGGCAAGGTGCTTCACACTCTGACTCACGCATTAGACGGCGTTTCAATCGTGCATCAGTATTTGATTGCCTGTTGTCAAGAGAACTACGTTGAAGCACAGAATATTCCCGCGCTTCTCAATTATTTTTCGATTTAACAGGTATATTTAATATTTTTACTTCGTTAAATAATTTTAATATAAACTAACTTTAGTTTAAATAATATTTATAGCGAAGACTTAGACATAATGATTCAGATGAATCGGATCTAGAATTTCTCCCGGATAACGAATACGTGATTGAAATGTTCGAATCAGAATCAGACGAAGATTATTGCAATTACGAAGTAAGTACTTTTCAGATTTACATTTGAAATTATTCTTTATTATAAAAGCAGTAATAACAAATTTTCATTATTTATAATTCATATCAAATATGTCAGATTTATCGGTGTAATGAAAACACGGGACATCCGTATAATGTAAGTATGATATCAACATTTTGTTAGGATAAAAAAATATGACAAAAATACATTATTTTATAGGAAACTTTTTATACATCAAGGTCATGTCCTCTATCTTTGCCTTCAGATGATTCGCCCATTACTACCCGTAATATTGAACGAAGACATACGTGTAACTGTTTTATTTATCACAGAGCTGTGCGTCAAATGCGTAAAGTAGGGATTCCAATCCCGGGCCAAAATTTTAATCCCGGGATTTCGGTATTGCAATTAGTCGATCCCGGGATCCCGGGACCAGTCCCGGGATAATTTTCATGTTATTTTATCGATAAAAATAATTTAAAATGAATAATACAATATTTTTTTACATCCGTTTTTTATAACGTACAATGTATAAAGTACGTATAATTTTAGTCTTGGACTTAAAATAGAAAATAATATAATAAAAATAAAAAAGGGAAGGTCTTATTTATTTATTTGAGAAGATAAAAAATGAACTTTTGACAATGTATGTACATATGTACATTCATAGACACAATTAATGGAAAACATTATTTTGGAAAAAACTCACGAAGTAACATCAAAGCATCAAGCGTTTCATCATTTAGCCTTGATCTGATTTTGGTTCCTAAGCAGCCTGCAGCTGAAAAAGCACGTTCAGACTTACAGCCTCAAAGATTCACAGATGACACGTGCAACTCGCGCAAGTTTGTATACGAAATATAACGATTTTGTCAATAATAATTCGATTGTGCTTGATAAATCAATCAATCCAAAAAATTCGGGATTATGTTTTATAATCCCGGGACTCATCGGGTATTGAAAATCGTTCGGGATCCCGGGATTGGAATCCCTAGCGTAAAGTAATAAAATGTCGGAATCGCTCTCGGATAACATTTAAAAAATGTTTGATTTATTATTTTTGTATTATATATAGAGGTGTTTTATTTTAAGTAATTTAGGTTTTATTTTTATAGATATGTCTTTTTATTATTTATTTTTTAATATTGTTATTTGTAGAAAAATATAATATTTTATTGGGAACATTTGAGAAGCTGCGCGTGCTTGATGTAATCGGATATGAGTAGGAAATTTGTGTGCATGCGTAAACAATGACAAAAAGGCATAGTGTGGTGTTGTTCTACGCTTGATTAAAAATATTTCGGTCTCTTGACAGTTTAATGAGGTGAGCATGAAAAAGGAAGTATCGGTCAGTCTCGTCAAAATTAAAATAAATTTATTTATATCAAACATAAGCTATTCTATAAGTAGGTCCATAGTAAAACTGGTTAAAGATACACTCTTGGCAATTGCATACGGCGCATACTGACCTCTTGAAATAGATGTGCTCGCGATACATCGTCGAGTTTGGTCTTATCGATGACTTTAACGGCGACTTTTTCACCCGTGAATACATGGCGAGCGAGCTTCACGACCGCAAAATGACCACTTCCCAGTGTCTCCTCCAAGTCGTACAGGCCAGCGATCTTTCCTCCCGATCCTGGCCCTCCGATGCCGGATACGCTTGTGAGCCCACTTCGGTGCATTACGAACGACACTGGAATCATATTAACACATGATATAAACCAAATCTCTGTGCTGCATATGATCAAAATAATGGATGACAGCTTGTTATTCTTTTGAGAATACAAATAAAATGTGCAATCGACGTCAGCGTCGGCGCGGGCGACGTTAACGGCTATGTGGGAGTCTCGATTTAAACTCAAAGTCAAAGTGACAGATCGAAGGTGAGAACGAAAAGGGGCCCCGAGTCTAAGACACGCAGTCGTTAGGGCTCAAAATTATCTCAGCAACGGCGAGAGGGACATGAATGAATCGGTCAGTCGAACTGACGGGTTGCGAAGGGTCAAAGGTGAACGGAAGCGATGGGGGCGGAGACACTGACCGAAGATGCGCGGCCGGCACCCGCTGCCGCTCCCGGCCGGCCGCAGCCGAGCGTTCTACTGCCAACTTGAGCGATAAAAATTAAGCATAACAAACAAATTAATGACCATCGCTATAATAAAATTAAATAATGTATATTTTATTTATTATTTTTAATTTTTATATGAAATATTTAAAAAAATAATAAAATTATTTATAATAAAATAATAATAATAATTATCCAATTTGATTATAATGTCATTTAACATTATTTTAGTTCATTCAATTCGATACTTACAAAATATCGTAAATCTTATATCGCGTTATTTACAACGCAAGGTTATTACTATGCGCGAAATAATTTAACGATGACTCAGACCACAGAAACTCGACGTATTGATAGATTGATTAGTAAGATAATGCTTATTGAATACAGATTAATGAGTGTGCATATTTAAATAACAGTGGCTTAATATAAAGAAAAACGATAAGATAGTTCAGATTTTTACGGTTGTGTTACGGACCGTGATTGAAACGGAAAGTTCGTAAAAAGTAATCATAATTTTCAATAAAAGTAATTGTATATTTTTTCTTATTTCCAGTCAGGCTTGTTTTATTATTTGTTTTCATTATAGTGTCAATAAAATATGTTCGAATCCTTTTTTATACAAGTACAAACTAAATCAGAATGAGCACAGGCCATGAAAAATATAAATTTTGGATTTGCTGCGGGTACTGTTAGTCAAAGAAGAGGTTGGTTGTTATTGAATATTTAAAGAGTTACATGTTATTTATAAATACATATACTGTGCGAATGCGCCGGAGGTTGTCATTGGAGAGAATCCGTTACACCAGTGTTACCAGAGTGCCGCCAAGTTTTGCCAATAAATAAATCTAAATAAATACATATATAAATACAGCATTATATTTATTTTCATAAATATGCGGGATTTTTTAAATATTTTTTGCAAAAACCTTTTTATTATGTGTTAAAAATGCGTACTGCCGCAAGGTGAGTAGTGGTTTTTTGCAACAATAATTCTTTCAGTTGCTGGCACTGTGTAAACGGTAAGGCGCCAGTGAACTGGAATGCCAGTCGTCGCGTGCCAGTGACCCGCCAGTCAACTACTAACTGGCAGCGTGTAAATGAGCCCTTAGTGTGATTCATTTCAAACTGACATCTTATTAAAAAAATAAATAAATTTTATTTTTCCGTGAGCATTTATAATAAAAATAGGTATGTTAACGTTTGCGTACGAATGGAAACCTGTCACGTTGAGATGGTCGGTGATATGGTGATAAATAAATAAATCGATAATTAATTACTGTGGGTATATTTATTCACATTAAGTTATATAATAAAGAACGGAAAAAGCTATATTTCCCTGCTCCAAGTGTACCAATCTGAAGAATTATTTATTTTATTTAGAGTATAAGTATTAACGAGCATTAAAGAGTAATAAATGTGAATATATAATTGTCAATAATTGTATTATTATTTTACGCTAACGCGTAGTTATAAGGCAGCATACGGCACGGTGTGACTGTGCATGCGGTCAACGGCGTTCGGTTGGTAACAGTGGTCTCGGAAAGTTCGCGAGCATAGGAGCCGCCCGCTGTCGTCTCGCGGTGCTGAAAAAGCCGCAGCCCCTCGCCGCCCCGCGCACCTAAGCGACCGCCGCCCCGGATCTTCGCGATGGCCATGCCCTCATCGGGCGTCGGTGAGCGCCCCCGCGGTCCTCCGCCCCCCGCCGCTCCTGCGTGCCGCGACGCTAACGTTTTTCTTTCGCTTTGCAGTCGTGCCCAGGAACTTCAGGCTGTTGGAGGAGTTGGAGCAAGGCCAAAAGGGCGTCGGCGATGGCACGATATCCTGGGGCTTGGAGAACGACGACGACATGACCCTCACCCATTGGACCGGCATGATCATCGGCCCGCCGAGGGTATGCCTCTATTCTTTTCCTCTGATCGATAACGATGCTGTATATCATAAGGATATATGTATACCTACTAGCGCCTTTTTGGCAAGAGTGTGTCGACCCACCCATCTGCAGTCAACTGCCTTGCTGCCTTGAAAAAAATGTTTTTGAGTTGTCAACTTATTCACGCCCACTACTGATATTTAACCCTTTCACTGCGGACGTTTTCTATAGAAATCATCAATAATATCACTAGTACTACTAATAATATGGTTATTTAGTATAATTTAAGGCTGTAAATCACTTGAATTTATTGAGCCATATTTTTAAAAATATGGCATGAATACATATCAAATTTCTTAATGATGCGCTAAAATATCAGTCGCAGAGAAAGGGTTAATAATCATTACAGTAATACCCCGAAGTTACGTGATAGGTGTCGGGGTACAACTTTGCATATGAATACATATAAATTTTGTTTAATTGGGACCAACGACTAATAAAAACCCTAGTTTTTTTTACATCAATACTAAATAAAAAAAACAATGAATTACATAAAACGAAGTTATTTCAATGTCGATGGCTTCATAAAATCACGAATTCGTATGACAACACAACTTTTTAACGTAGTATTTCTTCCTAGCAAGCAAATATATTTTTCATTCCTTTGTGGCGGAACTGGATCTGGATTGTCATATACTTCCAGTAACGTTTTGCTCACGCATCTCTATGAGCTCATTGTCAACCCCTGACTAAGCTGATCATCACCATCGACTTCCAAATCTAATTGCCTGGCAACATTCACAACTTCTATCCCATTAGCGACATATCAGTTTCTAGCAGAAACTGTCTAATTTTCGGGTAAAATGGACACTTTTTTTTAGTAAATTTCATCCAATGATTCTTACGGCTCCAAAATCAGCTTAGCTTGATAACACAGTACAGTAAGTTCTCGACTTACGCGGTTAATTCGTTCCAGAAAAATTCGCGTAAGTCGAAAATCGCGTAAGTAGAGGAATACTCATCCGATATGTATTAAATATTAATACATTCCCCTAATCATCCGAACGATACTTTAAAGAACTAAATGCCGTCTTCTTGTATGTATACATTAGGTTAAAATGAAAATATAAGCATTATAAAAATTTATTCTATGTGTAAAATGTCTACATACATTATAATCTTAACTATTTTTACAAAATAAAATGAGAAACATAAAAATAATATTTATACATACATATTCATTAAAATATCATGTCATAATGTCTATACTATTCCATTTCAATATCTTTAGGTGTTGGATTTCTTTTATCTAATAAGAAACCGTACTTACCCAGTGAAGATTGTACACTAGATCTTTTTTTCTCATAATAGATATTTTTATAACAGGAAATAGCGTCCTGAACTGCTTTATTGGCTTTCTCAAACCGATCAATGTCGGGATCTTGTGCTTTTAAACCAGCCATTCCTTGGTCTATCAAATTGAGGCATTCTTTCATTTTTTGTACTCAAATTCTTTTGTTTCTTTGACTTCCTCCTCCGAATCACCGCCGTTGTTTCTATATTCTTCAAGTTCTATTAAATCTTCATTGTTTAATTCCACTCTATGACTTTCTAACAATTCAATGAAATCATTTTCATTTAGATTTAAATTTAATTGGTTTGTCATTTCAACAAGAACATTAATTATGTTATCTTCCTGCATGGGGTCTTCAACAACTTCAAAAAATTGAGGAGTAAGCTTCTTCCAAACGTTTTTCATGGTAGACTTTACAATTTCATTCCAGGCAACACCAATATTTTTAACAGCTTCATAAATATTGTGTTCTTTCAAAAACTGTGTGAGTGATATACTGTTTGCCCTTCAGTTACCTTTATGGCATTTCTAAAAATTGACCTTAAGTAATATTTTTTAAAGCTTTGTATTAGACCTTGATCCATAGGTTGTATAATATTATAGAGGTCGTATTTGGGGGCAAAAATGCTATTTTGATATGTTCGTGATCACACGGTGGATGTCCCGGTGCATTATCAACCAGGAGCAAAAATTTACGCGCAAATCTATATCAACATCGATATTATAAAAAATTTTAAATTTTCGAAATTTTTAACCGCGTAACTACGAATCCGCGTAAGTAGAAACCGCGTAACTCGAGAACCTACTGTACTCTGTTTGACTGGAAAATTATTTACTTTTACTTGCTTATCACACCAATCTAGCATTGTTTCCATTTCAGCAATAATACCGTAGTACTTAACACGTTCACTGCGTACAAACTATTGAGACATTCATCAGGGGCTGGCGAATTTTGCAAATTATACATAAAAAAAAAAAAAATTATAAAATTATTTATGTCTTCCTCATTTCCAGCGACTTGAGCAGGCGCGGGCAAGTATTGTATAATTATAGCTATGTCAAAGCACAATATCAAGGGTACTAAAGGCCGGCTTACACGCTAAACACGTTTTATTTTACCTTTCATTTTTTGACCAATTTTTCATCAAATTGAAACATCAAAAAATAAAAAATAAAAACTATATTTTACAAAAAGGGCAAAGTTTGATTTTTGTCAAAAAACAGGTATTTGTTTATGATATGGTCTAAACTCAAAATAAAAAAATTAAAAGGAAAATATTACATTTATTTTATTTTATATAAAAAAAAAACAATTTTTTTACTACAAAACTCGTGATAAAAGTTGTAGAAAATTTATAGATTATATAATATGGAATTTTATAAAATGAATTATGCAAAATAGCAAATGACTAATAGTTATATAAATGTACTATAAAGCTACTAATGACAAGTTTATAAAACTAAATAACACTATAAAAAATAACAATATAATATGACAGAAGACAAAAGTTATAAAAATTGAATATGAAAAATAGGGTATTTTATAATTAAGTATTAAAAATAGCAAATCACACTACCATATAAATTAAAATATGTAGTACTATTTATAAAACAACATGGCAAATTGTATAGAAAATGGATTCACTTAGAAATATAGCATCTTATAAAAAAGAATATGAAATATTTATATTAATGTATTATAATACTATGTAACAACAGATGACAAAAGTTATATAAATTTTCAAATTATACAACTAGTATTCATGAAAAAGTTTAAAACAGACAAAATCCAGGTTTTTCAGGACAATGAAACTCTTCGTTGTTTGGTAGTTTGCCAGCAATATTTGCATTTTCGCCTGTGTTTCCTGCGTAAACTTGGCAAATGTATTTTTTCCAATGGATTAATAAACTACCTGTAACCTGATGTCATAAAAGAACATCTTTGGATTTTCGGAGTTATATAACAAATAAGCGTTCAAAAGCGTTTTTTTTGCAATAAATAAATACTCGGTTTCTATACCATCTTAAGGTTTTACGTTGGAATATGTAGTATGCCAACATCTGATCATGGAAATCAACACCACTCGTATTCGATTACCACCGTAGGTTTTTTATTTTCCCAAATTTATTGGTGTTATCTTTGGTATCGCCATTCTGATGATATGTTTAGAACTTCCCTGTCCTCCCATTTTGTAACGCAAATATGTCTGCAGACCCGCCACAAACAAGGTTTTGGACCAAACCACAAGACTTAGCATATAATTCTTAATGCCATATTTTGATTTTTTTCCCTTCACATACTGCCGAATTATTAATCAACAATGCCACAAAAATAAGGATCCGTCCACTGAAAGATTTTTTTTGACGTGTATATTGCATCCATCCTCTAATTGAAGAAATCAATCAATGGCTGTGGGTCATTCTAGATTCCGGACGTTAAGCTGGACCAGTAGATGCGAAAAGAGAAATGGCGGCTACTGTGAATGTTCTGGTATATATATATTCTATGTATATTTTACTGTCTGCCCCTTTTTCGGTGGGTCAGTTGTGGGACCAATTACAGAAAGCTTGCAAGTTTTTTTAATACGAATTGCTGTTGGCTGGCATGTTAGAAACAGCCATTTTAAGGGAACCCAAATTCATGGGTTATCTCTTCTCATTGCGGCAGATATTTAAACCTTTCTGATTTAGCTATCATTGACACACTGAGTAAAATTTCTAGGTATTTTTTTGTAATCCCTATTAACGGCCATGAACTTTTCTCATCAATAAAAAAGCTTTAATAGACACTCTTCAAAGAACTAACGTGGAGTACTATTTTTCCATCGCTCATTTCACTTTGTTAAGGAACCTGAAAAGCAGGTCCTCTAGTTTTGATTCTGCCTAATAAAGAGAATGTGGTATTTTTGATTAAAGAGAAAAGCTTATTGTAGAACTCGACTAAGTGGATCGGAATGGTATTTTACGTTTATTATAACACCTTTTGGAAGGTAATCCATAAAAGAAAAATATGTTCACTATTCAAAAATCCTGATGAAAGGCATCAAATAAGCTTTAACAAACCTGCTGGTCGCCATCATTCCTTCGCTTTTATTGGAACTGATTTATTAGATCTAAAACATGTCATATATTCACTATGATTTTTTTTTATCTGGTATTAAGTCACCCAACAAGCAGATACTCAAATTGTATTATCCCATTACGGCAGTTTAAACCTAAAAAATTGAGTCGGCCAATCACTATACACTAATACAAACTTGGTTATTTATAATTAATTTCTTTGAAATAATAATAACAAGGGATAATGACCAATGTTTTTATTTTACAGACTCCATATGAAAATAGGATGTATTCTCTAAAAATAGAATGCGGCCCGAGATATCCAGATGAAGCCCCATCAGCTAAATTCTTATCTAGGATCAATATTAACTGCATTAACAGTTCAACTGGGATGGTAAGAGATTCAATCAACAATATTTACACATTTATATTAAATTTTTATGCAACTATGTGCGTTTTTTTTTATTGCTCAAGGTTGACAATCGACAAGTTCCTATTCTAGCGAGATGGCAGCGAGATTACACGATCAAAACGGTACTGCAAGAGCTTCGCCGCATTATGACTCTTAAGGATAATATGAAATTGTCTCAGCCGCCCGAGGGTACCACGTTTTAGCGCGGCTACTATATGTTAATCCAAAATTAAGCCTATAAACTTTGTTTTCTCTTTGATGAATATATTATGTATATTTTGACGTTCGATCAAAATATATATTACACTAATAAAAATTAAAGGTTTCATTTTTATATAAACGTTCATGCGTAGGCGTGTTAAATGTAAATTATTTCCATTTCTAACGATCAACGCTGCTGTTAACGGCACGATGCCGATTCGGTTTATGTGATAAATAGTCAGATTGTAGATTTAGACTTGCGAACGTGACCGAACACATTTTTGCTACGGCAGCAGCGCCACCACTTAGAGCATAGTTACACAAGAATAGATACAATATTTTTTTTTAAATACTTCGTTACTTTTGAATTTAAAAAAACGTACTATCGTTTTTGGACTGCTTTTTTTTGGATTGTCGGTACGAAGAGAAATAATTAAAAGCACGTTGGTCACACCGATAGTTATCGATTCGTATTGAAGAGTAATCCGGCTTTCTTATACCAATAAATTACTATTAATCATAGAGGAAGAAAAACGTATTTACATTTTAAAAGAGCACTGCTAAAGGAGATGTAAATAAAATTTGAGAAAACTTTCATTTTTATCGCTTAACGTAATGTACATTACTATGGTTGCATTTTTTTTAATATGTAATATTTATTTTATGTATTTTAAATGTTCGTATTGTTGTAAAACTCACCCATTTGCTTAAATTTTGTGTTACAATCAACATGAATTTGTTTAACATAAAACCAGTCATTTATAATGAATATACAATGCTTTTAATCGGATATATGTTTCAGTCCTTCAAAAATATGTATATCCCTTATGATGATAATCAATCATATGCTGTGGCTAATTAAGGTGTAATTTAACTTTAAATATATAATCTAAAAGTTGACTCATTGTTTTTATTCAAATTTACATATCCCATTTCCATTCCCAGATTATTTTACTATATAGATACAAAAATATTGAGTAGACGCGCATCTGTAAAATAGGCCAAAAATATGTATTTTTACATTGTACATAACTACAAATGCAGAGGTTTTGATAGGTACACACTATATGTACAGCTGTGGCCAATTGAAATTTGACATGGCAGTTCTTATATGTATTTTGATTATTTTATTAACTTTGATGCATTTTTTACACGTTTTTGAAATTATAATTGTTAACTTTCGTTTTCCGTTAATACTGTTGGATTATTGTAAAATTAGGAAGGTACAATTGCGTCAATTCTGGGAAAGGTACATTTTTTCGTCGTCCCTGCAAGTGCATAATGGCAAGCCTCCAACTCAACACGTGCGCGCGACACTATTTTTTGCTTCTATTCATGGAAAACAATATTGAGAACATTTGAAAATTAGAAGCTTGTAAATAAAACACTTTTATAACATCTTTACATAATTATTTTGAAGTAATTTCACCTTTACTTTTAATAAATTCTTGTATTCTGCCTGGCATCGATAAATACAGATTTTTCATTATTTTAATATCAATCTCCTCTTCCCACATTTCCATGTTATGTTTTTTCAGCTCGCCTAAATTTTTTGATCGTTTTCTTCTTAATTGTTGTTTTATGATTGCTTAAAATTTTCAATTGGGTTCAGGTCGGGGCTGTTTCTTGGCCATGTTAATGATGTGATTTCTATTAACTCTTTGAATTGTGTAATCTATAGATAGAGGATTAATTTAGTGAAAGTTTGAATGTAAAAACTATAATTGGACTCAGAACGAGCTCAATGGCATGGCGCAGAATCGTCTTGCAAAATGGGTTCAGCAGTATGCTGGGAATGTTCTTCAAGGGTTGGAATAAAGTTTTTTAATACAACCAATTTATATATGTATTTTTGCATTCATGATGCCTTGGACGAAATTTACAGAGCCCAATCCATAAGCTGTCATGCACCCCCAGATCATCACTTGATGAATCGATTAATGCATAAGGGATGAAATTCTTCGCTTTTACTACGGCACACAGTCACTTACCATCTGCTCCAAACATTAAATTTGAATTCGTCTGAGAAAGTCACTACTCCAATCTTTGACGGTCCAATGGTGATGTGCTTTTGCCCATCCAAGGCGATTCTTTTTCATTTTCTCAGTAAATAGTGTTTTTTTGCTGGGTTTCGCGCTTACAATCCAGCTTCAACCAAACGTCTATTCACTGTCCGTCTTGAAATATTCGAGTTTGAAGTAGATTGTAATTCTGTTTATATTTCAGCAGCAGTTTTGAATCGATATTTTTTTATGATATTCTTTATTCTGCGGTCTTCTCGAGCAGACGTCACACGCTTCCAACCACCCCCTTGCAATCTTTAGAATTACTGTTTTGCGATATTTTAAAATAAATTTTAGAATAACAGATCCACTAAACCCCACTCTTGGCGCTATCTCTAGAATTGAAACCTTTTCTTCGAGATATGCTATTATTTCAGATTTTACCGTGATCGACATTTGTTTTGATCTCTCCATGATTTTGGCTTTGTCTTTACATAACCGAGGCTAACGAGCAACTGAAAAGGCTTTACAAGTTAAGATATCTTGTAAATTATTACCACAGATGCACTTGATCATAAAAAAAATACAGTTTTTTTGCATCTAAAAACTGGTGCGGAATTGGGAACATGAAAATCGGAAAATAAGGTGGATGCAGCACAATTACCATTTAAAATCCATAATTTTCGCTGCATAGGGTCTCGCTTTATCGTAGTGTAATATGACACCACGACTGCTTGAATTTCGCCTTTAATCTCCTAAATTGTTGGCAATGATTCGTTATTTTGTTGTAACAAAAAATGGATCATTCCTTCAAAATTTCACATTTTTAAATGCGATTCCCCCCAAGCTTGACTTTCTGATGGATTACCTTTTACTACATTGCTTTTGGCGTTGAGTGGTGCCATGAATGCTTCATTTCTAATCTCCAGTAACAATGCGCTCTAAAAAAGTTGTCATTTTGTCGCACCAGATGAGAAAGACTCATTGAACGGCGTTAGATTGAATGATACCCATCGGTTCGATTTACTTTTTCCACAAACAAATGTCGATTGTGTTGATCCGAGTATATCTTAAACATATAGGCTTGAATCCATCTTCACAAAATCTTATAAAGCTTCATTATCCAGCATTTCAAGCCTCCCTTGACCCTCTGATTCGTCGAACGAAAAATTGCCAGATCGAAATCCAATAAACCACGTTTGTTCGGCAGCAGTCATTTCTATACACATCGCAAATGTTTTTAAGTATACTGACAGTGGATTCACTCTTTTTGAATAAAACAATATATGCCAAATATTAGTTGGGTTTACTTCCATATTGTTGACTATTTTCTCCTGAAATTTGTACTTGCGGATGCCAAGACAGGTAAATTAATTAACAATGAATGTTTTTTTGCTATGCATTTTAAAACAATATTTATGTCATTACCGATACAATATTATGCAAATATTTAATAGTAATAATTTTACCATGTAATAAAATCACAAGTTTAACTTGAAATAATAAAAAAAATTACTGTTCATTTATAACTTATATATTAAAAGTACTTTCACTTCATATATAGATTTTATGTGCTGCTTAATACTTCTAGTAAAAATGAACATATTATACATCCAACTAAAATTCACTTTTGAGTGTTATAAATTAGCATCAGTAACTACCAGCATGCGGTGCTGCAAGATTTGGTTGTTAAAATCTGATATATCGATTTTTGCGACTTTGAAGAGAATTGCCAGATCTGACACCATCATTGAACAAAGAATTGGATACCTATTTAATAGGCTATAGGAGTAAGTAGTTTTTCCAAGCACATATAATTTAAGAATCACCGCTTATTGGGAGACATAGAATCTGGATATGGGAGAAAAACTTTCAAATTTAGCGCTTATTCTATCTTTTATTACTGTATTCCTTCGTGAATTTTATTAATAGCAGCTACGCAATGTATATAAACCATGAAAAGGGCGATACCAAAACAGGAATGGATATGGAGTAGTATCTTACTCATTAATGATTTTATAATGTAGGATAAATAAAAATCATAAAACTACTTCCGGCCGTCATTTTATATTTGTTAATCACATTCATAATAAATATTGAATATCAAACACACTCAATATCCGAACAATGTAAATTGCAATGATAAGCCAAGTGATCTCCTTATAAATAAGACAACAAATGGAAACGCCTTTTAAGCGTTACCAAAAAAATATATATATTATATACAATCGTCAGCGACAATGTTAAAAATTCGCACAATGACAATCCAGATTTATTGTATTACACAAATTGACGCAGCAACCAGTAGTTACAAAAAGGGAGTACTGATTGGCTTATCTACAAAACGATCGACTAACAAAAATCATAAAAATGCTATTACATGAACAGACGCAACGTCCTTTTTCGAAAATAATTGATGTCACTAATTATAATCGTTGCGTAATCGATGATTACGCAACATCATCGCTATTAAGTTACTCCCTTCCGGTTTAGTTCTTGGGCGGCTTAAAGGCTAATTTTCTAGTTTTCATAATGCTCCATTTAAATCGGTAGATGTAGTAAGTGATCGGTAACAAAATCAACGATAAACCTATCAATTTTATCTGGATACGTTGACGTTCATCGAATTCCGGTTCGGACGCCCATTTCAGGAAAGTGCAGACATCCTTGGCGAGTTGAGCTTGAGAAGGCGGCGTACCGTCGGTGTATTCCATTGCCTATAAATAAGTTAATCATGATTAAAATACAAGTATTTATAATACAGTCATTACTAGAGTGATGATGATTAGTGATATAAAATCAATCTTTTTTCAATGCCAAAGCAGTATTAAAAATTATATAAAATGTACAGAAGTACACCAATTATTATCGCAATTAGAGAATTGTCTGTTTCCCAACTATTATAATAAATATTAATAAAATATAGCAAGTGCATATATGCATCATTTACTTGCAAAAAGGACTGAAAGACTAAATATATACGTCATCTCTAACTAATGATTTTTGATTTTACTTTTATAACCCTCATATTCAGCACTCTATCTATATGAATTAACCTCATTGTAAAGAGCTTGCGCCATTGAAATGGCTCCTCCCGGGAAGTAAGGATTGTAAAACTGTCCTTCTTGAACCACAAAGCCAGCTGGAGCATCATAATAGCCGGTCAATAATGCGAAGATGTAATCTTCGCCACCCTTCCTTGCGGCAACGATGTAAGATAAATCGGGAGGATAAGCACCTGAAACAATAAAGAGAATCTTACTCACATATACTTAAATAATATATTTTTAAAACTGTACCGTTATTGGCAGCGCGAGCTGCTTGTTCGTTTGGATACGGAGATGGGAAATTATCCGATGGCTTTCCAGGCCTCAAGAAATACTCTCCTATTTCATTAGGTCCGTCTTGAACCATAGCCTGTTATAACAAAAATATAATTATATAAACATATAAAAAGCTAACCAAGCGTGCTTATATATATTTACTTCGGCAGCTTCCGCCTTCGCTTCATTTTCGGTGTGAGAAACGCCAATCAAATGACGGTACGCCAAGTACTTCATAGAGTGGCATGCGGCGCACACCTGCTTGTAAACTTCGTATCCGCGACGAATACTAAAAACCGTAAAATTAGCACTCGACTCGAAGGATATATCAACATGGAGGTTCGCGTATATACCTAGCGTGATCGAGAGACTTGAACATGCCGTTGTGACTCCAATTCTGCACAGGCGAATGAGCTCCATGTTCCGAAGCACTGACAGAACTCTCTAAGGCGAGCAGAAGAGCACCTGCGCCTCCGGAGACCAGACCCAAAGTTGTAAATAGCTATAAAACAAATAAATGTTTCTAAAATTTGTGATATAAAATTAAATATTACCATTATTGATAGCTCTAAACTTCATTATGTGATTTACTTATTAGTAAATAAATAAAAATAGTATAATTTAGTGATATTTTTAATGTTTTACAATAAAATTATATGAATTTAGCCCACCTATCCATTCTTGAGTCATATTTAAGAACATTTACTCAGAATAGTGTTAAATAACATATAGATATCAAAAACTACTAATAAATTCCAAATATGTAAGAATATTTTAAATAAAAATATAATTCACATATAAACCATTTCATCTTTTAAAAAGTCAGTAATTTTTAACTTTTAGTGTTTTTTTTGTCATACTTTTCTATATGTATCTAATATTATTCATTCAATTTTTCGGTTTATTGCAGCTATAAGCCCAATTAAAAATCTGTTATTATTAAAAATACAAAATCATCTACATGTAGCTATCACTAAAATGAGCATATTTATAACTGATGTTATACGCTTTTAAAAAACTGCTCTCATATGTCTCAGTAAAATTTGACAAATATATGTGAAAACTGTTATTAACGTAATTTCGAGATATTTATACATTTTCAAATTTAGCTGTATTTCTATAATTTATAACAAAAATATATAATGTTGATAATGAGGAATTACTTTATGTTCAACAAGAATAGTGTATTTAATTCGGAAAGTACAGTTAAATCATTCTGTAGAACGTTAGGCATTTGAACAAAATCTTGAATTAAAAATACTATAACCAGCACGGTAGATGAGTGGTAAGTCGTTGACTGTTGACCTGAAAGTCCTTGGTTAGAATCCCATATGTATCATTGTGTTTTTAAATTTATTTCTGGCATGGGAGATCGAAATAAGTGATTATTATATAATTATTATTCCGATAGATCAGCACAAATTAGGTTTACCTAAAATTTTATTATTTCAGGAATGAATATTGTAATGATTAATTAAAATCCAGCTAGGTTGTAGATATTAAGCTTTGAAAATTCTTTATTAATTATCTACTAGAAAATATCTGATGTATTATAAAAAAATAATAATTCATTAAAAAAATTTAACAATCTAAAACATTCATGACATAACCTCAAATGTTTTTACCACACATTTTCATGTCTTACATAATTCTTCAACATATTCATCATATTAATTCACATTTATAGCAAGAACATGTTAACTATATAGTTAAACGCATTTTTGCCATAAATAATATATTCAGCTCCCATAGAAAAATACATATATTTTAATTCTACACCTACTAGCTATATTCTAGAAATATATTTTAAATAATTTTCCATAAAAATGTCAGTTAACGAAATTGTATAAGATATTCTTTTTCACAATGTGTTATAGAGTAATATCTATATTTAAACAATTCTAGTTAGATGTTATTGATAAATAGCTTTTTCACAAAGTTAAACTTTTTTGTTATTAAATATAAGCAAAAGAAATGATTTTATTGTATGCATGAAAACATATACTACTCAACCTTTTATTATTATTTTTTTATACAGGTGCAGCAGAAAAGCGATTTTCAGGGTAGCGGTAATTTGACTAAGTCAACATCATAACACGATGCTCACAATTCATCGTAATCGATTTACCGCTCTATGTCAGTTACCATGAATCAATATGCTATGTGCGTTCTTATTGAAAAAATTATGATTGCATTGTGGCCACTCAACGGTTATTTCGCCGCCAGTTCAATATCAACAATACTAATTTTCTGCCGCTTGGTCATGCCTTTAATACATGAACTAAAAAAAATGTGTATGTATACCTAAAATATAATCCACATATTTTGAACACAATAATTTTCCAGATTTTCAGCAAAATGGGTATCACCAGAATATCATAATATATTAAGTTTTTTACTTTTTTGAAGAGTTGCAACTTTAAATCAAGGCAGATCAGATTGATCAGATTTTTTTTTTTTTTAGAAAAGTTAGGGCAGTTATCATACATATAAAAGTAATGGGGTCTGATGTTGATAGTAGAAAAAACTGAAATTTCAATATTTGTAAACATACAACACTGCAGTTAAGTCATCAGTGACCAATCGCTTATTCGTATTTTGCATTTAAGCGCAAAATAGTGTTTATCAAAGACCAATTATCAGCTGAAATATCATAGTTATTATAATTATTTTAGAATTTAGAACATAAATGTAAATTGTAATGCATATTGGTCTATAAAAATAAAAATTATAGAAACACAAAAAAAAACATTTTATTTGGTCAGATAATAAAGATTTTATTTATGTATGCTAGCATATTTTACAATGTAAAAATTAAAAATGTTTTATTCTTTATGTATTTATGTGAACTTTTACTGGCATTATATAAACAGAGTATTGAACTTATTATTATTACTGCCAAGGATCATTTATATTTTTGATCTATACAATTTTCGAGTGAATTTTATTATATTGTATATTAACCATACACATATTTGAGGTCAAAATTTAAAAAAATGGTCAGACCTTACTTTTTATCACTATATTCTTTCGATATTGCACAAAATAGTTTTGAAAAATAAAAAAATAATAAGTAAAGTTTTTAGCAGATACTAGTAACCAAAGGTTAAATATGTGGATATAATAGTTAAAAGTTGAATTAAAAATAGATTGATTTGAACAGCTCGATATAAATCGAGTGCAATTTTCACCTTGTAAACAACCCATCGTATGTAAGTCTATTCATTTTGAGGTTAAATTCATGAGTCGAGTTTTTGTCATAAAAAAATGCATAGCCCGACATTATACAAGGGCTGTACTCACGTATTTCTGCCTCCTAGAGAAACCCTGGTTAGCCGTGGACAGATTAGCGACCTGAAACGAGACGAGATGAAAAAAATTAGTTATTACATAATGAAAGGTCCGATACGGTTAGTTGAATGAAAACGGAACCGGGGGGATGGAAAGATGCCGGAGAGCGTCGAAAGACTGGGGCGCTCGGGGGCACCGAGAGGGGCGGGGGGATCGGGGTCGGTTGTTACGCTCGGGAAGGGCGCTGCGGCAGGATCGATTTCGGATCGGAGCATCGATAGGGCACCGAAATACCTGTCGGAAGCCGCTGGTTGCCCTGAGCAGGGCAGCTCCGCACATGCGACCGGCCACCGCCGCCATTTTGCTTTGACTGATCGGTCTGCGCCCCCCGCTACACACCTGACGAGGCAGCACCACTTGACGTACGCACACAGGCGCAGCGACACACGGCCAGATACCGATTTTTTTCACATGGCCACCCTAGCACGAATATATAAATATTTGTTTATATCGATAAAATTTAAAAATACAAAGTTTTTTTTATTATTTTAAATTAAACCTAAATGTTGATACTTGTTAGTTAGCACCACGCGCCAGGCTCAAAAACCACCAGTTGTTATTAAGCCCGGCGTTAAAGCAAGGCGAGCGAAGCAACCGGCTTGGGCCCCGTACGATTTTTTACTGTTACAAACAGGGCTGTGGAGTCGGAGCATTTTAAGCGGAGTCGGAGTCGTAAAAAATCGACCGACTCCGACTCTTTTTTAACCCTTTCCATCCCGACTAGGGATTCTGTATCGAGACAACCCGGGAATTTATTCCCGAGAATTCAAAGATTTTTTGCTGTCTCGAGTCCCGGGAATTTAAAAATTAATAACCCGGGACTCGAGACGTTCCGAAGTGCAATTTTACAAAAATATGTAAAGAGCGAATTTGATGTCGAGCTTAATTTATGTCTCGATATGAAGACAAGGTGGAATTCCTTATTACCCATGATCTCGAGATTTTGAAAGTTACGAAATTGCATTAGAAAATCATTAATTGATCTTGGCATCGGCCAAATTTGGAATGAATCGAACATTCACGTATTGGAAAATATTTGTGAAGTACTCACTCCTATAAAACTGGCAGTTGAAGCTCTAAAGGCCTATCCAAACAGAGAGCGAACCGAGTCCTTCGAGTCTCATTCATAAGATTCAATTATGCAGCCTATGATACTCTCCATAGTCTTGCCGGGTTTTATTTATGTCGTGTACCCAAATTCTTTGCCCTTTTTCTTATTTTTTAATAATAAAACAGTCAAAAATAAAATATCGTCACGCCTTCGCTTCGCCGCGAAAGTGCCGCGAAAACGCCGTGAAAACGCCTCGGATTACAAAATAAAAACGCCTCGCCACGCCTTCACTTCGCCTTCGCTTCGCTCTCTGTTTGGAAAGGCCCAAAGTCATCGAGATGCCACTTTATTAACTTCCGAAATTATTGTTAATTTCCTTTTAAAAAATATATTTGAAATCAACACAACTCTGTCGCACAAACCACCAAAATATTTCAACGACTAGAAATAAAAAATTCAACTTTAAAAAGGAGTTTCAGATATTAGATTCAACTATCAAGCGAACTCCGAATCTAGAGCTTTTATTCAAATCATTGCTTACAATTAAGCCAACATCTACAGAAAGCGAGAGAGTTTTTTCTACATCTGGAATATTTGCCACAACAACCAGAAACAGGCTATGTGATTCATCATTAAACGCCTTGGTATTTTTAAAAACATATTTTTCCTTACAAAAGTAAAGGTTTTAACTTAATATTGATATAAATATTTCGATTAAAAAAATTGTAATAAATTAAATTTAAATAAATATCGAATAAAGTGTTTTTAAATTGTTTCAATAAATTTTCACCTATCGTACCTATAACACAAATAATATAAGTTAATAATAATAAATTAATTAAAGTTAATAATAATAAGTTAATTTTTTAACATAATTTTTTTTCATGATTATACGAAAAATAATCAAAGTCTCGAATCCCGGGAATTCCCGGGACTTTAAAAATTTGGGTCTCAAGTCCCGGGAATTGAAAAACCCTGAGACTTCAGAATCCCTAATCCCGACCAATATTTTATTAATTGTTCGTAGTGCGCCATGCGATTTGAGTCGGTAATATGAAGAAAATAAAATTTATTATGCACTTCATCAATGGTTTTCTGAAGGCGAGGAACCGATATTCATGCACGATGGTGCTACTTGTCATAAAGCTAAAAGTATCACGGCTTTTCTGTAGGACAAAAACATCAAACTGTTAGATAGGCCAGGAAACTTGCCGCAAAATAAACTTGCAGGAAAATAGCTTTTGAAGAGGGAGATTACTAAAATTGAATAACTACTAATGGAATCATAATTCGAACCTTCAAGAAATAAGTAAAATGTGTATGAAAGCATGCCTAGTCGAATTCAGGTATTTATTAAAGCAAAAGGAGGACTACCAAATAGTAGAAATATAGCCACGATTAAAATGAATATTATTATTTCTTACCACTAAACTAGTTTTTTTCAATAACAAATGTTATTAAAAATAAGAAGATAAACAAAAAACAACTTACTGTCTTAAAAATTATAATATCTACTAATATGACTAAGTACTGTACATATTTTGGGCATCCCAATGATTCCCTAATTGACAGCACTTATTATAACGAAAATATTTTCGTAACATTCAACGAACAGTAGCTCTCCATTCGATGTAACGAGCTTGGCCCTCTATAGCGAGCTCGCACTCGGACGCTGCGTGACGTCAGCGACGGCTTTGACGGCGGGCGGCTGCGGAGCGGGAGCTAAAGCAGAGCGGCAGTAATCCGCTCGCATCGGCCCGACTATGGCGGCCGGAATGCCCGAGCTGGGCTCCAAGATCTCGCTCATCTCCAAGGCCGACATCCGATATGAGGGGCGCCTCTTCACCGTCGATCCGCAGGAGTGCACCATCGCCTTGGCCAGCGGTAACACCCCCCGACCCGCACCCGCCCCCTCTAACTCTTTGTGTTTCGCTGCGGAACCCCGTTTCGTAGTCCCTTGGTTCTAAAACCTTTTGCGTCGTTAGCTTGTTGCTCTTTCGTGACGGCCGCCATTGTTTTGCCAGTGGCGTTCCCGCCGGCCGGCCGACGCCGACTTTCATAAAAGAGACAACGTAGGTAAGAATTCGTCTATTTTCTTAGCAGATACTTGTTGACATGTGAACTTTCACGATCAACACTCGCCCATTGGATCGTATTCTCTGTATTTCAGTAACGTTTCACTACTTTACATGATAATGTAATTCGCACGATATGTTCGACCTATTTTACTTTCAAATATGCACTAGAATAGTGATTGTGCAACGCAAATTATTATTATTGGTACAAGTATGCAAAATTTTATTGTTGCTTGAATGTTATTGTTGCACGGATACCATATTTTCAAACACGTCTCGCGAAGATTGATAATTCTCAACTAAAAGTAAGTGTTTTGCTTTTATATTGATTAAATTGATTACTTAAAAACTCAGGGTTTATTTATTCCATTTTTGAGGACTATTATATATTATTCCTTTTGGTGTAAGCTCAGTTTCGCGGAATGTTTCATTTTTTGTCCCACATTCAATACTATTGACGTATGTTCAATAAATGGACCTTTGTGGTGCAAAACAGCTGGTTTTTGTTTAAATTCAGTTTGTGCGGCACCCATTCATCAAGTTTTCTTACTTGATTCAACTAACTCCTTCAGTTGGTTGTTATCAACGGAAGAAGTCATCTACAACCTTCTTTATCTTCAAGACAAACACAATTTTTTTGAAACCACTATTGCTTTGCACTTTTATTCACAGTAGATACATCAAAACTATTGCTTAGTTTACCAGCAGTTTCAGCTGTTTTACCATTTTTAATTCATTATCCCCGGGTTTGATGTTACCAAAAAATGCCTTTTAATATGAATTTCAATATATATATATATATATAAAAATTTCTATGTTTTGATTGAAAGGTAAATTATAAATGTATACATTGCCATCTCTAGAATAAAAGTTAAATATTTATTACGTTCGCTTAATATTTTTATAAGCTTAGATTACATTTATTTTAAACCCTCAGAAATGCATGAATGGGCTGACACAAAAAAACGGCATCAAGCGAAAATGCGTGAACGGACCCTAACGCGTTAACATGAACTGTGAAAAAGCATATAGTATATATATATTTAAGATTCGTTTAGAATTATAGTATTAAGTTATACTATTCAAAGCACACCTCGGAAGTTACATAGTGCTTTTGCTGTTTTTCCCCTGGTCTGTAATGATGACCCCACAAATTTCAACTGAAAACTCGAATAATCACAATGTAGCACACAAACATCTAGTTCGATACCTGTAATTATTTTATCCAAGTAAAATCTGATAAATTTGTCATCATCAGATTCTCAAGGGTTCACATTTGTAAATCATCAATTAACATTCTATTGATTGTATTTTTATATAAGCTTGTTTGCTCTGACACTCAAACTTTCACCATTGCAAACTTGTAGAGTTATATGTAACATACTATTTAGAGAATTAGGTGTGGATGTCTTAAATTTGCTAACGCGCTATTAAATGGTTGAATAGGTACCATCTCCGTCATTATGCACATGGTCAGTTATGAGCTGTTTGTGGATTATACTTTTAACTTTTAGCTCCAACTAGTATAGAACAAAAATATATTGTTCTTATTATTCCCCTTACAGTTGTCAATGCAGAATACAATATCGTTGTTTTCTTGCTTTGAGATACCATTTAAACCAATTAGATAATGCCTTTCATATCTGCAGCTGAATCTTTTCATCTTTTGCGTCTACAAATGCAAGATAAAAATGGAACTGTTACTTTTTAGGGCTGAAAAATACAGCTTCGAGTGCACTAACATAAAAGTAGCGACACTTCCGTGACATGACGAGAATCGTGGCACAATTAACATGCAATGCCACTAAACGTGTGCCAAAACAGTTTGTCAAAAATTTTATTAAGTTAGTAATAATTTACAACTGGTTTCGACATATTTCAAAATATTGACCACTTCCTAACAACACCTTTTAAATATATTAATTCTGCTTTCTGCAATTCAACACGAAATGTTTGTTGTGGTGACATATATGTATTTATAAAACAATTGTGTGCGTCCAGTGTGCTATGAAATTGTAGATTCAGATCGAATTTGAAATATAATTTCTATTCTTATTTTAACCACTTATCGATTACAATACTTTTTTAAAAATGACTAAACCTTATTGCATGGACCCACCTTTTCCTATGCCATATAAAAAGGCTAGGATAATATTTTTGATAAATTTGCTGAATTTTGAAATGAGAATTCACAAAATACAAATTCCCGAGGAAAAGGTTAAGTGTAGTTGGACTTAATTTTTTTTCATAAAAGCGAGAGTGAAAAGTTCATAAATATGTTGAGGAAGATTGTCTAAAGCAATAGCAATCGCTTGTATAGAACTATATCATATTTGCGTTAACACAGTCAGTTCGAGAGCTGTCCATATCATCATTATTCATAATTAAGAAAGATGGCGAATTTGGGTTTACGCGCCCTTACTACACACAATACGGATATACGTTCGATATACTTAACATTACTCTGATTGATTGATAAATATAAAAAATATAGTTGTGATTTTAATTTCTATAAATTTGTTAAAAACTTTTCCCATTTTGACTGAAGTAAAGTTTTCTTCAAAAAAATGCAATTTTACTAGATCAAATTATTATAACTACATCTTAAAAAAATATCGATTGAAATTAGTCCCAAGTTGATTTAATTGTTTGTGTATTGTTATGAACACGAAATCACCGTGATTCCTAATTTATTTTTAACAAAATCCATTTATCTTAAAACTGTTAAATTCTTAAATTTGTGACACTAACTAAAATGTTCTGCTTTCCTTTCAGTTCGTTCCTTCGGAACCGAAGACAGGGAAACCCAGTTCCCTGTGGCGCCCCAGAATCAAGTGTACGACTACATCCTATTTAGGGGTTCTGACATCAAGGACATCAGAGTGCTGAACAATGTGTCTGCGTTACCCAACGATCCGGCCATCATGCAGCTGTCGGTGCCGCCCACCCTGGGGCCAATCGGGGGCGCGCCTTACCAGCAGCCGCAGTTCAGCCATCCGGTCATCGGGGCTGCGCAGTACCCCCAATACCATCCGATGGCGGGTATGCCGCCGACGATGCGCCCCGGGCCTATGGGGAAGCAGCCGAGTGAGTTGCCCCATCAGCCCCAAGTCGAACTACCCCCGCAGCAGATGTTGCCCCCGCAACAGCACCAACTACCGCCACAAGTCAAAGACCAAGGTCCTAAAGTAAACGTATGATTAAATGTCGCTTGGTGGAATGCAGCGCAATTCACTAGTCGCTTCTCGCCGCTTTCAGTTTAAACAATTAATTTATTTATATACATTCACTTTTCATTTTTTATATATGGTTGCGATTAGTTGACATAAATGTTCTTTTTTTTTATTTATTTATTCTGCATGTCTCTGTTTGCCTTATCTGTTTTTAAATGAAGATCTTATGGCAAGAACATGTTTATCGTTTGTCTAGAATGTGGATGAAGAATATGGAAAAGTTAATTGAATTATTTTTAACTTTTTTTTCGTTTATCGTTGGTCTAACTATATAAATCCATATAACTTTTTAGAAAATACATTAATCTTTATATATATTGATACTCAATATATCAAAGTTAATATATTAACAGTACATTTTATTTCATTGTCTTATGTTAAATTTTATTATTAATCTTGTGGTGATATTTTTTGTTAAATGTGTAAATCATCTGATTTATATTTTTGATAAATGCTTCACTAACTATTTATTATCTATACTAGTATTTTTATAGATCAGAATTTATATCCCATTTATTTTTTAGGTTGCAAGATTTTATTGTTCTGTTTTTGTTAAAAATATGATAGTATATTTATATAAAAAAATCTTGAACTACTCTACATCAAATCGACTGTGACTATTCATAATCATTTGAACTTGTGACATAAAATTGAGGGTAGCTAATAAATAATTGATATATAAAAAAATCAGTTGCAACAATAAGTTGATTATATTTGCGAAGTATATCAGTGGCGAGACAGTCGTAATAAAACTGATTGGATTATAGTGTCTTGTGTTATGAGTCACCAAATAATCTATAGTGTAATGTTTGCTCATTTCAGTCATAATATTCTTGTTAACATTTGATCGTAACATTTGTGTATAAATGTCTTCCTACATCAGCTTTGCGTTAAAATTAATGGTGATGGTTATCAGCGATAACAAATATTTAACATTATATGAATCAAATTGAAATATATCTCATTAAAATATTATCAAAATCTAATTGTTACAATTTCTATATGGTTTATAGTGGAATATAGTTTCTTAATAAATAAAAGTAGATTGAAATTAAATATATTTATGTATGATACCAATCGCAAAGTTTGTTTATATAGAAGATAAATACTGCATCAACAACTTGGTCTATTGCTTGTCAGGACGATTGTTTAGAAATCATTTCAATGCATGATTGTATCAAATCATTACATGCTTACTTTATTTTATTATAATAAAATTGTTTTTGTAAATGATAAAAAATTTATTGCTTAAAACAGGCAATATGCTCGAGATGATCGGAGGTGGTTCGCGATCGGAAACGCCTCTGTCGGCCGGCGTGCAAAGGAAAAGTCCCACGATGGAGCAGAGCACTCAGGCCGGCCACGGCCAGCATCAGCAGCACATGGGCGGTCGGCAAAACCAGAAGCATAACGCCGGCAATCAAAACCGACAGCAGAACAACAGACAAGATCACGATAATAAAGATTCGCGCAATCAACAAGACAACAAACAGAACAATAATAGGCCTAGGTCTCGCAACAGGGTCAGCTCCTATGTAAGTCTATAGAATCATGCGATCGATTTTATGCGATTGGAATTAGATTATTTATTACTGTTTGTTCATATTTTCAGAACATAAACCAAAATCAGTTGCACGATCAACAGAACCAAATGGGAAGGCAGAACCAGAACCAAGGTTGGGTTCAGAGAGGCGGACGCGGCGGCGGAAGAGGGCGTGGACGAGGCGGATACAACGGAAGGCCCGGTGGCCAGCAAGGAATGGGCGGCCAGAGGCCTAAGAATATCTTGAAGTTTGAAAACGACTATGATTTCGAGCAAGCCAATACTGAGTTTGACAAGATCCGTACTCAGCTGGCAAAGGTCAAGATCGCCGACGGTGAAAATCCGAAACCAGAGGTAATGTTGTGATCGATAGCTGTCTTTTTATACCGCTTATGTAACGGTAGGGATTGGATCAAATGGGCGTTTTGCAGGCGGAGACTGAGAAGAAAGACGACTCAGGAAACGAGACGGGAGCCGGTGAGCCAGAGCACGAAGAAGATTTGCAGGAGACTGTTAATTGCTATGATAAGACAAAGAGTTTCTTCGACAATATATCGTGCGAGGCAGTGGAAAGGTTTGTATCGTTCTGATAGAAATGATGAACAGTAAAACACTTCCTTTTTCGATCTATTTAGATTTCTATTTACTCTTTCCTGTAAAATTTCTCTTCTGTTTATACTCCTTTATTAGTTCATTGCTTCAGCTCTGTTTATACCTTATGATCAGCATATAAATTTTAACAATTGCTTGGAATGCATTAAATTGAACTTGCTCACATTTTTTCAGACATTTATTAGTGGAGTATATATAATCATTGCTAATAGCCTGCTCTATTACATGACGCCATATTATTTGGTTTGAATCATTATTACTTATATGTAGAAAACCAATTCAGTCCATCATAAAAAATAATTCAAGCTATTTAATGGAATGTGACTAATTCCTCTAATAATCTTACTTACTTTGCCATGTATTATCTGACATAGCGTTGTGTGAATCTTTTAAGAACTCTTATTCGCATTGAGGTTATTTAAAGTGAATGTGAAAATGTATTTAGTAGACAGAACTTAATTCAATGATCTATATAAAAATAATCAAAATCAAATGTGTTTTGTTGTATTAGTAAAGCTCACATGGCATCCAGAATCAAAAAAAGCAGTGTCAATTTAAAATAATACAAAAAAACATTGAATGTGACGGTGGATAGAGCTCTTGCTGGCTTTTTTGCTTTTGGGTGCCTCATGTGTAGAATACGCAAAAATTCCTACACAGATTTAATTGAATATTTCCACAGAGATTGGCGTACGGAGCGCAAGTTGAACTCTGAGACTTTCGGTGTGGCGACTGCCCGGAGGGGCGGATTCCGCGGCCGAGGCTACTGGGGAGGAGGCGGTGGCATGAACTCGGGCTGGCGGGGACAGCCGTGGAGAGGCGGCAACCGAGGCGGAAGGGGTGGCAACCAGCAGTTCCGTCAGCAGAGACAACACCAAGGTCAAAACCAAGTACAACAGACTCCAATTTCTGTGCCTGGTAATTGTTTTTATGCGATTAAAGCAAAAATTCCCATATCCATGATGGTTTTAAACATTTCATTATGATTAAATAATCAAACTGTTACGATATTTGATATTACAGACATCATTGAACAAATTAACTATCGAAACATAAATTATGAGTAATGTGATTACTCATCAAATTGTTATCTAAAGCACCATTTACATAACGTCGTTCAGCTTAATCTGTAAACTGTTAATCTTGATGTAGGACAAAATTAACAAAAGAACATTAAGTTTTTAAAAATCAAATGTTATTAAAGTACATAGTTTACAAATGTTCATATTTTTATAAAAATATTTTCTACTTTTTTATACTATACTTGTATAATATTATAAAAATTTACACCTGATAGCATTCAAATATCATCTTAGGTAAAAAATTGAGATACGTAGTTCACATATTAAACTGGCAATGTGTTCATGCATCAAGTTTCAGTGAAAAATGTTCATGGTGTCGTGTTTTGATAAATGATAT
Source organism: Plectrocnemia conspersa (assembly GCF_051122295.1). Classification (NCBI taxonomy): domain Eukaryota; kingdom Metazoa; phylum Arthropoda; class Insecta; order Trichoptera; family Polycentropodidae; genus Plectrocnemia; species Plectrocnemia conspersa. Next base: position 9,698,445 of record NW_028277166.1, on the reverse strand, counting down.
TCAATATTAAAAATAAGACTAATTTTGCAATTTATAAAAATCGTAAAATAATCTTATTAGTTAATTGTAATTAGATACTTTACATAAATACATCAGAATCCTACCAACGGTTCTTGTATGTTAGTTTCTCAGATATCAGGAGTGCGAAAGAAGTGTTATACGTGCATCAGAATAATAATTATGTGCCAGAGGCAGTGGCATAGCTAGAGTTTGTGTCGCCCGTGGCGATCCTTAACTTTGCCCCCCTCATTTCTAAAAATCTAACTTAATCCAAGTCTTTATACCCTTATAAATAATGTTTTCAACTTTGGTAAAATATGTTAATGGTTGTCAGACATTTTATAATTTTAGCACATGCTCAACTCAAATAAACGATAGGGAGCTTCTGGTGTAATTTTAACTTTTATCAATTCTAAGAAATTTGACCAAATTTTCAGGCTGGCCAAAAAAAAATTTTCACTGTATTATTTTCACAAATTCAACTTAGTTTTTACTTTTTTAAGAACCACTCTACACAAATGGTCTTTCCATCGCGAAAATGTTGCCCCCAAGCAAGTGGGCCAACATATGCCATTAGCCAGAAGAAATAAGCCCAGGAGTAGGTCAAAGATGATTCTTTGTTGTTTCAAAATTATCCATTGTTCATCCCGAAAGTCCTTGGAGGCCCTTTGCTCTATTAGTTTCTGGTTGTTGGTAAATAACCCAGGCTTCATCTCCAGTAACAATTATTTCTAGTAAGCCACCACCTTCTTCAAAGCACTTCAAAGTACTTTGCAGGCAATTCATATATCGTTCTTTCAATTCTGAAGTCAGTGAGTAGTACTTTTCACACTTCATAGGCAAAGTTGTGTTCCTGGTAACATGATTCAAATCTATCAGGCTATCCCGTTTACTGTCACTCAATGATTTTTCTTCACAAAGCCTTGAACTGTTGTAATGGGCAATCAACACATAAAAACAAATGTGACCGCTGAGAACAAGGCTGAATTAGAATAAATAAAACTGTGTTAATTATAATTGAAATATAAAATTTTAATTTTTTTAGTACATACCTCAAAAATGTATGTTTTCTTAGATTACTACTTCTCCATCACGATACTGGTTCACTTAAGCTATAATATAATTATTAATTTCATTTGTCCTAAAACAAAACTAAGTAACTGAAATTTTTTCTGCTACACTTTATAATCTATTTTTGTATTTTCAAATACCTAATAAGTTGAAGTAAGCAATTTTTGCAAGTATTGCTTATTTTTATATTTTTGCTTTAGAATGGTTGATTTGCTTGCAAATTTTTTTTTCAATATTTTATAGTTTGATGAAAACTAGTCAAGGATATGGTCATTTTTGTACAATTTCTGTAAATATACATATATAATAATTTTCATATTTAATCGCTTTTCTTTATTTAATTTCAGGAAAATAATTTGAAAGAAGAAATGAAAAAGCGATGTAGCGGTAGTGAAAGAACTATTCCTGGGGTTATTACGAGGACACAGTAATGTGTTATTTTTTCAATGTGGTGTAAAAATATTTAGTAGTCAATATTCTTTGTTAACACAATGGTGAGACATTCGCAGGTTTGACGGAATCAAAAATCTAATCGATAATGCTTCTTGTCCGTACCGTATTGTTACGTTATTGGATTTTCGATTCCCAGATCATCTAATATATATTAAAAAAATTGGATATATACATATTAAGTTACTCCATTTAATTTGGCAGTTGGCCTTAGTTTTAAGAGTATTAACTTTACGTTATTGCATTTTTATTTTTCTCTTAATTACGTTTAGATCGTTTGAATTATATACATATATTATAAACTCTTGAAAATGACTGTATTTAAACTCTATCATCCGTATCGAGAATCTCTTGGAACGTCTCTTCCATGTTAGTATTTTTTATTTTGTGTGTTCCATTTGATATACGACTGTAACGTGGAACGTTTTCGAAGGCTGTTCATGTCCCGAATCGCCGCTGCCCTCCAGTGTGTGCTCCGATTGTTGTAATTTCTTCGAGGGAGAAAAACGAACCAATGGTTTAAAACTAATGTAACATAGATTGAATTTGTATTTATTGTTTAGGTTTTTATTTTGTAATTATGCGCATGCGGAGCACGTAATAAATGCACCGTTGTCTGTACGAGCCGTATTCGCCGAGAGTACGCGTACATCTCGTACAGAAGGACAAGCGTTAGGAATAGAAGATGTACGATGATTATAATTACAGATATTTTATTCTGATATCTTAAAAAGTCGATAGTTATTACTATTTTTTTAAATAAAATGGTGATTGTCGGATAGTGATAGTGTAATTGTATATATTCATTGCATCACCATACGCTCTCGACAGTCTTGTATGAGTCGTGAAATTTTCATTTACTTTATCCCGTTCGACTTCTGCGTGCCACCGTCTCTCGACGGTTTGCTATTGCAATTCTACTTATATTTTTCAATCTTTATTTCGATCTTAGATTGTGCAACAATACCCAACTTTAATATATTCCTTTTAAAATGCTAACGCTTCTGCGTCCAGTACGCTGATCCCTCGTATTCGTACTATAGTGTGTTCAAACGACTTTCAATTGGATCTTTGTGTATTTATGATAATATAAAATTGCATAAATATGCTTGTAAATAAGAAGCATACAAATAAAATCATATGGAGAGGGATTAGTGTATTTTATTATTTATCCATTATACTCCATGATAAATTGATTTTAGTTATTTAATTGTTATGTTACATTTTGTAAACGGCTGTAGTGCATGGCGATATACGATGTGATAAATCGTTCATAATGTGATCGGAAAAACATTATTGCGACAAAATAAATAAAGTTGAAATTTATCAATGATTTCATTTTAACCTTTCTTCATCCTTCACACTGAGCCGTGATTCCCATTGTCAGTCCTGAAGTTAATTATTTGTTTATACTTTACCTTCCACATATTGACAAATAAATATACAGAGTAACGTTGCCCCCCTTTGACATATGGTGAACCAAAATTATACCTCGCCTATAAGAAAGCATTACTTGATCGCTCTCCCGGTTTTTAGTAAATTTAAGTTTATGTCGGTAGCAACTATTCTTAGTAAGCCATCACAATTTTTCAAAGCGACCTAAAAGTACCATAAATCATCATAGTTTCAGGTAGGGCTTCGAGGATGCTCGGCTTTGTTATTTGGAGCGTGGGTTATTTTAACAATTTATTGGCGATTCGCATTCAGTATGATACGTTACCTCATATGGCTCGAATATGACTCCATTGTCTCAAATCTCAGTGAGACAGAAGTGCTCATTGTTAGAAAGAATTCAGAAGAAATGTCATATCATATTTGTATTCTAGTGCCTTTTTTCTAAATGCACTGGAATACAATTCTTTGCATTCTTGAAGTTACTGAGGAATTGTGTTGGCAATCTATCGATGCTCGGTGGCTTTCAACTGCAAGTTATAAGGAGTCGCGATTGTGTTCCTGAGGTTCGGACATGTGTCATTTATAAACGAATTTGCAGAGGCTAACGTAAATAAGCCCTGTGCAGATTTCGCCTAGGTCTTATTCTTGAAGGTCAATGTTCGAGAACGCTCTTCTTATAAGAGGCATCCAGCTTCACAAATGAGCCTGCTAGACACATGGATGTTTTCTGCGATAACTATGAGGAGCTGTAACAATTTTTGTGAAGTGGTGTATGCCACTATCATTTTTTTAAATATTTTTATTTTACTGTATTGTATAAAGGCCATAATGACGTATTGGGAAAATCTATAAAATCATAATAAATAAATTAACACATTGGTGTGCTGTGCTGATCCATAGCTAATTTACAAAAGTGTGGCTATTTCATTCTGTTACTCGGCGCTTTTTCTTCACTGTCTGACCTGGTCGGATGGTGTTACAGAATTTTCTTGGCCACTCATACACTTGTTGAAATAACAAACATGTGTCACCATACTAGACTTTTTTATTAATGAATTTAAATGAGCTTTTATACTTCACTACTCAAAAAACGAATGTGTTGTAACATAAAAGTATATGTTACACTGCTGACAATCTAGCGGCGTTTTGAAGTCACATATAGCTTTTTGTCATTATGAAAAGGGGAAGGATCACTCCATACAATGACATTAAAACACGTTTTTACTTATCAGGTGTATTTTATAATACTACCATAATAATAATAAATGTATATAAATATCAGTAAAAATCAAGCACGCTGCATTCATCGTAAATGAAAAATATAAAAAGCTACAACCACATGTATTGTAAAACTTATATGTACACAATCGCATTCATTCATCAGTGGTGTTCTTTTGGCGGTTGGTTGTTTTCAACGATCCAAACGCTCCCGCTCTTCGCTTTCAGCAATACCTCAATCAGAGACTTTCCGACGTGAGAGGCCCTAAAACAAAATGTATTCTTGTTTAAACAAAACATAACTTTAATCTATGTGTTACTATTATAATTAGGACTTACGGTTGTGTTTTGCAATCTGCAATATCTCGTTGCCAAGCGCCTTCAAACTCCGTTGACATGAGCTGCTTGCGAATATCTTTAACAAGAGCCGTGTCCGTCACCGACGGACACAATGTTATCGTTCTCACACCGGTCAAACCGACATGATAAGAATCCTGAAATTATATGTAGTTAAAAAATTAATTTATGATCACCTAATATTATTATATTTGCTATAATACCCCGTAAGATTTCGTCAATCCTGCCACGGCAAATTGAGTCGCAGTGTATATTGGAGTTGCGACCTGAGGTTTAACGCAAGCCGTACCGGCTATATTCACCAGTGTACCGCCTCTGCCGCTGCGGTTCTTTCCCATGAAGCGGTAGGCTAATAAAGTTCCTCTGATTACACCGTTCTGGAAGTTATTGTTATTTTTAGTAATTTATTTGAAAGGTGGGTGGAGAACGCTTCATACAACTCCTACCAGATTGACGTCGACCTCCAATTCCCAAAATCGATCGTTCATTACTCCCGCGTTGTTGATTACTATGTCTAAACCTCCGAACACTTTCATCGTCATTGAGAACGATTCTGAATTTGATAAAAATGAAAATTTCAATAACTTAGTATTTATAAGTAAAATATTTATGTCAAATATACTAAGAAAGAACATATAAAGATTTTTACCTTCAAATTGAGGATAGTCTGTGACGTCACATTGGCAAAATAACACATTTTTCTTTCCGTATTTTGCCGCCAGTTCATCAGCAGCTTGCTCTCCATTATCACTGTCGATATCACACATAGATACCTGAAAGAATAAATAAACTTAAATCTTATTGATTTATCTATAGGTCAGAAAATAACTATTGGCTTCGCTAAATTGGAATGTAGGCAATCGTCATTAACAATATTCCAATGACGGTTCTTAGGAACCAAATTTCAGTTTGGTTCAAAGAAGAAAAATGTGTACTGTTGATAAGTTGGATCATTAACTCCAACAGTTATGATATAAAATTATGACTGCTGAATGATTAGAAGCTGTAGGAAAATCGTATTGATTTTTAAACAAATCGAGCTTTTAAATGCAATTTAGAAACAGGAGTTTGGAGTATTATTAGCATTCAGCATTGGATGTGTTCCCAAGACTTGCTGGAAAAACACTGTCCTCTTTCCGTTTGCAAGAACGTATATGTCTGAATCTTAATTCAGTTCATTAGGAAGGCATTGCATTTTATGTTTGTGATTATAATTATATATATTTTCTAGTTACTCAATTTATATTTGCACTTCATGCACAGTTTGTCTTTTGTTCAATTTTTGTCTAGAATATGTTTGGAACCCCTGCTTTTGATAGTTTGATACTTTTTCTAATTAAATAAATTTATTATATTTAGTATTATGTTAGATGATTCTGATTTAGATTATTTAATATTGACAATTTAATAAAAGTAATTTATTTAAAAAAAAATGAGATATCATCATCCATTAGAAAATAAAATCTGTACAATATAATTTTTTAAATTTTAATAAAATCTGAGCTAATTTAATCATGCAATGATTTATTATTTTTATGTGATATTTTACATTAATAAAATATCACATAAAAAAGAATAAATCATTGCACGATTAAATTAGCTGAGATTTTTTTAAAATTGTACAGATTTTCTATGCTCATCCAAACCGTAGTTTTTGAGGAAATAACCTTATAGATATTTACCTTCGTTTTATTATAAATTTATATTGTTCTAGTCTAAAATAATTTATATCTCGCAACAAAGATAAAGTAACTCGATTTACAAGTAAAATTCCATGATGATTTTATCCGAACCATTAGTTTTTCCCTACGAAGCTTAGTATTAAAGATATACTACAATATTTGAAATAAATTCAAAGGTAATTTTTGCGCTTCAGATTATATTAAAAATAAATTAAATTCTCTGATTTATTTTTCATCGCAATGATATATCTACTGCTTTTTGTCATAGTTGTTTTTATTACTTTTATGGCTACTTTGTTAGAATTATATTTCATAACTATTTTTGCCAAAAATAATATTTTTTTTAAATAATATAATACAATAACAGTCGATTACAAACGAAAAAAATTCATCTAAATGATGCAAATGCGATACTGACCAATATAAAAAAATACTGGAGGAAAATTTATTCATAACAGTAACAAAAATTATAATTTTTTTCAACAAAAAAAAAACGGAAGATTATTTTTTTATATCCTTTTTTACAAAGAAAAATCTAGGATCATACATTTTTGGGCTTCAAACAAGTTCGAAATATACTATCTACATATGTTGTGTATTTGGTCAAGATAAAAGGAATTCTGTCGAATATTTCTATGAATATAAAATTGGCAACTAATTAAATGAGCATTTTTTCTCCAGTAATTTTTAAACGAAACGGTTTAATATGGTTAGTTAATAATTATAAATGATCATAAACGATCAATCTTTTTTTGATTAATGGTTATACAATTATTTTTTCATTACAATAATACTTAAATTCATGTTTTATTTCAAATGAATATATGTATTTTAGTTGATAAATGTTCAATAACCAACTACTGTCAAAATATAACTACCATTTAATATAAAAAATAATAATTACTAACCGTTTAATTAAACTAATAACCAAAATTACTAACAATAAATCATAGTATGAAATCACGTATCTTTGTGGTAAAAATAGTATATTTAAATTTTAGTTTTATTTTATGCAACATGATAGGCGTTATCCCAATGTGTTACAATGGCTTAAAACAAGCAACAAATACTATGCAGTTAAACATAGACTGAAATCAGTGACATAAATATCATTACTTATAAATTTATTTTTATTATTCATCCGTGAAATTAGGAAAATTTAAGAAAACCTGATGTATGATGATCGATTTGAATTATAAATCACGTTCTGTTTTACATATAAAAGTGTAGTATGAGGTAAGCACCTGGCACTCTTGGTAATTGAAAGAGCAGCAAAAGATAATTTAAATTAAAAGTCTTCCTGTTAATTAGTACAGTTAGAGGAGTATGATGGATAGAGATCTTTGACAATTGATTTAAATCAGTGGTGTGTGGGGCTGGAACGCACCGGAACGATTTTTAAAAAGTGCATCAAAACCGAATTTTGACCAATAGGAAAGCGCAAAAAACAATTATCACTTCTTAGAAGTAAAAAATCCACGTCAAAAGCAATAAAACCGTGTCGGCGTCATCGCAGAGTAATGTAAAATTACCCTTTTTTAATTTATAATGGAAGGTTTTTTTATGGTTTGAGTCGCTTTTAAACGAATTAACTAAATACACTGTGTCTGTCGTAATTTTCTGCCTATAATCCAATGACTCATAATGAATTATGCCTTTTATATTCCACCAAATGCATAACATTATCATATGGGGGTATAATCCTGTTCTCGGGGTTGTAATTGATTGATTGGCATCAAACCACTGTCTTTTTCGTCGTGTGTTAAAGTAAAAGATCCACGTTTCATCATCAGGAACAATTCGAAAAATAAATCTTTCTGTTCTAGTATCATTAATTATTGGCATATTGAGATTCGCTGCAGGAGGGTTTTCTCAGACAATTTATGAGATACCCATATTTTGCAAATTAACAACTTTCGACACGTTGAGCTTTTGTGTAGGCTTCTGTATCGTTAATCTCGTACCTGCTTTGATGGCAACCCTAATATCCTCACTAATAACCCTTAATGAGATATTTAATGGCAAAATTTCCGGAACGCAATTTTTAGAATCACATTTGACACTTTCTAAATTTAATGATGTTTGTAACTGCTATTGTTGCATTATGACCGAGTTGAAACTTATAAAGCATAATATAGCTTAACTGAAATTATTTTATCTCTACTGCCATTTTTAATTTAAGGTTGAAAATATTGAAACATAAAAATATCCTGTTACAAAACAGCAAAAAAATAGTGAAATTATTGTTAATTTAGAAAAAGTTGTACCTTTTTGCAAATGTAAGAGAAAAAACGCAAACATGATATAAACTGCATTAGTCACACAACGACACTGAATTCTATCAATTCTTGATTGGAGTACATCGACCAGTATGAATATAATAAAAAAAATTCAAAATAAATAAAAACTATATTTTTTAGTAAATAATTAATTGCAAACATATTATACAAAATATTAAGTCAGTATTAGAGATAAGTATGTGCGTATATTAATATTTAATTTTAATAGTAAATATACTATATTTTTAATTATTTTCCTCTAGCATTAATCGACATTAAGCAATTATTATTTAATAATTATTTTTTCAAAGTAATAAATTAATAATAGCAACATTGCAATTGCTCATGCGTACTACGCTTTAAGTCTCTTAAATTGTTTATAAACAATAGCGAACGAGTAAGAAATCGATCAAACCTTGACACCATGTTTCAGCAACTCCTCGCAGAAGCTGAGACCGATGCCGGCCGCTCCCCCAGTGACGAGAGCGACTTTCCCCTTCACGTCCATGTCGGTCGCCGTCTTGACTCCGTGTGCTTGAACACCGTCTCGAGTTACGAATGTCCTTGCGCTATAGCAAAGACATTAAAAATTCAAAGAGGAAGAGAAACTGGAGAGCGGACGCGAACCGTTCGCGCTCCGACCGCGCCCTTGTCCGACCGAGGGGTGGCATGACGAGTTTCCCTCATCCCTATATTTAGTACAGGGGGTGGTGTCAGGACACCCACCCCCGCTTTAAACACTTGCGCACATCCTTGCGGTTAAATTTAACCACATACAAAAGTCAACGTTTCTATTAGTTACGTATCAACATTGCTGAAAATCTAGCCGATTGATTCTAACATAGCATTTGCTTATTTAAAATGCTTCATGTTATGTAAATTTATTTATTTTTTATTGAAAGTTTCCATAATAGTGGTGTGAGGGACCCTTGAGAGAGTTTCGCTTTCCATTGAGCCTGTTGCAGTGAAAGCAAATTTTGCAGTAGGGTGGGAGACGGTGGGTCGATAACGCATGCGCAATAGTGCAAAACAAGCAAATAAAAAAAGCTTTTTGAACGCGTATTTATGCATCTGGATCGCTGAAAGTAGTGAGATTACATATCTGTTTTTAATAAATGTGAATTTTCGGCATTCCTTAGTGTAAATTAGCAAATAAGATAATACTTCAATTGTTTATGTTAATAACTTTTTAAAGCCCATTTGTAAAACGGATGTTAAGAAACGTACTTTAATGCAATTGTAGTTCAGAAAAACGCAGAGCCTAGAAGATAAAGATGGTCGTATGTGTCCTTCAATTGATTACGACAATCTGAAGGCATTATTTGAATCAGAACCCCGCATAATCCAAGAGTTCTGGACCATTTATAACTGCTAGAGAAATTTAAAAAAAGCCGCACAAACAAAGTTTGTCATACGCAACATAAACTATAATGGAACGGTCGAGTTGATTGGTTACGAGATATGACCGTATGTGGTGCTCTTATTGCTTCGCATCTCGCTGTGATGTTACGCAGTTAAAAGGATGTTATTTCAGGTTTTTACAGGGGAAGGCAAAAGTTGGCAAGTCAGTAGTCGTTTTTTTTAATATTTCCATTGCATTTAGATTCATAGTATTTCAATAAATGACATGCATTTTTTTCTGAGTTCCTGTTTAGAATCTACGTCAAAAGCAATAAAATCATGCAGTCGCCGTCGAAACGCTAGGTTATCTAGCGATCATATTAAAACTTTTTATAACAATATTATTACTCACAATAAGTGAGAATCGAATGAAGAAAGCAAATCTAAACTAAATTTTGACAAATAGGAGAAGTCAAAAATCCACGGCAAAAGCAATAAAATCGTACTGTCGTCGTTGCAGTGGGAACGCTCATTACCAAGCGTTCCCACTGCAGCGGCGCCGTTACGATTTTATTACTTTTGACGTGAATTTTTGCCTTCTGAGAAGTGATAAATGTTTTTGCGCCCTTCTTTTGAACATTATTCGGTTTGAATATAATTTGACCAATATCCACAACGATTAGAAATGTTAAAAATATTCATCACAATGCACTTCTTTCGCGAAAATAAAAAGGGAAGATGAAATAATGTGAATTAATTAATTAATGTTCAATTGTTGCAGTCGAAGATATGGTGCCCAGGAAAAATATATTTATTTAATCACTCACTTTTTACAATCTATCACTTGCTACATAAAGCATGATTTTAATTCAAAAATATTATTAATAAATACTTAGTAGCTCATAGAAAATTTGTATTATTAAAATATTCAAGCGATTCGCAATGATAGATTGTAATTACATGTGTTGATTCAGGGTTCTCTCACACAAGGATATGTAATTCATTCTTAATTAAGAAAGCCGATAATTTAAACGAAATGGTAAAAACCCAAAATAAACAACGACAAATATTTTTTTCCCTACATATTGCAATTTGTAAAACTTTTTGTGACATAAATACTTAAGTAGTAAAAATCTAGCGATAGCTGTGTTCAGATTTTTTCATTTATATACTTTTGCGCAACCTTATTCTTCGTAATTTAAATATATTTTAATTAAATAAAATTAATAAGTAAAGATTATTTAATTTTCTATCAATTTTTCAATAAGTATATGTTTAAAAATATTACTTTTTAGTTAAAGCAAGAGATTGACACGCCAACAGAGTTATATTAGGTATTTCCAGAATTTCGGACACTGAATTAAAAAAGTTTACTATCGCTACCATCCGGTATCATGAAAATTAGATGTTTTCAGACATATTATATATACCCAAATAATATATATTTTATGCTTTTTAAGATTAAAAAGTATTTGTTTCTTAACAAATCATGCGATAATAGCAATACATTTTTTATTCATTGTATAAATATGCCTAATATATGTATGGAAAGGTATAAAAATGTAAAAATACAAGAACTTTGCATTAATCTTATTTTCGTAAAATAAATTCATACTATATAAAGGTAAAAGAAAAACTTTCATTAATTCATTATTAAATATAAATTATTTATTCACAAAACAATTTATTTGATCAAAATATTGATTTGTACTCTAAGCGCGCATGGTCAAAAAGGCAGGTGTTACGACCGGTCGAAAAAAAGTCTCTCTCCGGCCCGGTACGAGGCCGCGCGGCCCTTTTCAGGCGAGCTGTCACCATGGTGAGTTAATCCGTCGGAATCGGCCCGATTCTTCGATAAAAACGTCCAATGACCGCTGCATTTGTTCGCAGGGTATCGATATTAATCACAAATATGACCGCATCGTGCGTCGCACGGAGCCCAAGTCCCAGGACATCTACTTACGGCTTCTCGTCAAGGTACGTTCAATTTCTCCATTTTATATTCCATAATATCACTATATATTGTCATTGGATCCTCGATTTGATAATGTTGAACGTGTAGAATAATATTGAAAACGAATTTCTGTTAGAAACTTCATGTTTATGTGTCATGGCGGCGATCAAGACATAACCTATAATTTTATTCATCGAGATTATATTTTTCTATTTGTGTAGAACGATTGAATGTTAATATTCATTAAATATGTTGATGTCATTTGTAGGTTATGTCGCATTAATTGTTTTTTTTTAGTTGACTATTGTACGTCTTAAATTTGGTGCTCGTTGATCATTATAGCGACTAGTACTACTAAGCTGTTATAGTATGGATTGCGTACTCTTTATTTTAATATTTAATGTTCTAAGTTGAATCGGAAGTTGTTTTATATTATTTAATTCAAAACGTGATATTTTTAACACCTGCTTCTTTACATATTTTTAACTCATCCCTTAAAGTTAATTAAAACGTCATAATCAAGATAGACAAGTTTGATACCAAAATGACCTAATTAAAATATTTTTTCTAATATAATGAACAGTAATAGCTACTGTCAATTACTCAATATTCCCGATAAAAGTTTTAGAACTATTCGTCTTATTCGAGTGAAATCTGGCGGGGTAAAGATTATAGCTGGAGGTCATCGACTCGATCTCCACACAAATTGAACTATTACTATCATTGTGAAGTTCCTTTCAAGCTCAGCTTACTCAACATTTTGTTCATTAATTGCTTTAACATTGTATAGATTGAGTGTTGAGTTCAATCAACCTCTAAATCGAGATGTCAACCCAATTAAATTAGCATTCTCAATATATATATATTAGTTATCTGATCGTTCTGTTACATATTTCCAATCGAATAGATAGTCTTGAATGTTTTAGAGACAAAACGCCACTCTTATCTGCAGATCAAATTTGCTAAAGAATGTCTTGAAATAAAGTTCTCATCGCAAATCTGAGATGAAACAGCCTTCAAAGGCAGTAGCAGTAACCCACTTCCATCACTCGTCTTTTTTAAAGCTCCATTGATCAAGAAAAAGTTTTTTTTGTAAGCTTTTAATATTCTAGGCATTTTGTACAAGAGTAAAAAAAAAATAAACATCTAAAAAAAAATCTGGAGGAAAAGAGCATTTTCTTATTTGTTCTTGCCATTCTGAATTCCTTTAATAAATAATCTTGGCTTTGTTGGACATGTCTGATACTCATCACTCCTTGTTTTTACACCAAAATGTCTTAATTTCGAAGATCCGTGATTTTTTACATAGTTGTTGAATTTTATTTAAAATATGCGGACAAGTCAGGAGAAATCAAAAATTTTAAATGACAAGTTTTCTATACAAAGTACGGTTGAAATCACACGAATTATGACATACATATTGAAATTTATTTTGTACTTTATATTGATATATTTTCTTCTATTAGCTTTATAGATTCCTGGCTCGCAGAACCAGGGCCAAGTTCAACAGGATCATCCTGAAGCGTCTGTTTATGAGCAGGATCAATAGACCGCCGATCTCGCTGGCCAGGATCGTGCGTAACGTCAAGAAGCCCACACGCGAAGGCTTGATCACCGTCATCGTAGGAACCGTCACCGACGATGCCAGAATCTACGACATTCCCAAGATGTCTGTGTGCGCCTTGCACGTCACAGAAAAGGCACGCGCTAGGATTTTGAAGGCTGGAGGTATTTTCCAAATTAATTTATCTATGTGCTTATGGAGATTAATTATGGTTTATTGTTTTAGGTGAGATCTTGACATTCGATCAATTGGCTCTTCGCGCGCCCACCGGACGCAAGACACTGTTGATTCAAGGCAGGCGTACTGCCCGCGAAGCCAACAAGCACTTTGGTGCCGCTCCAGGCGTTCCCGGTTCTCACGCTAAGCCGTACGTTCGCTCCAAGGGACGTAAATTCGAGAAGGCCAGAGGACGCAGGCGCAGCTGTGGATACAAGAAGTAAACTGGAATATACATGCATTTATTTGTTTGTATGATACTGAAATATTTTCCAATAAACAATAGAAAACACCATCTTTTCTTGTTTTTATAAACAAATTACGACTTTTAATTTCATCACACAAAAAATCAACTCTGTCGGAAGCCATTGAACAAAATAATACTAGTGTTAAATGCCACCATTTTACAATTCCTCAAATGACATCCCTGATTCCTAACCGATGTTCGGAGAATAAGCACGTGTGCTGCAATAAAAAACTTAAGTTTTTAATTTTAAGAGGTATTCATGTATCAAAACGTTGGCCACCTTTGCAAACGTTTGAGCCGAAAGCCAAGAGATGTTAATAAAAATCTGGTTTCTGAGTGGCGCCGAATAATTAGCAAATACCTATTCATATGAATGGTAATATATGTAATATACGAATGAGTGTGTATGTGAGTAATGTAGTGATACCAACCTAAGCCAGTCTAATAATAAAGGACGCTCAAACCTTGTAATACAAAATAAAAAACGGATCGATTGTCTATTAATAAACAAAATAAAAATTATAAAATAAAGCTTTAGCGTCCTTAAGTATACTGGTTTAGTTGACATCACTGCACACACACACTCATTCGTAGTTGGACGTTTAGCACGCTTCGACCCGTGACTTTATAGCATATGAATGAAGAATAAATGATAAAGTAAAATAAAGATTTTTAATTGTTGATTATTTATTATTAGTATTATATATATATTTCGATAATTATTTCTGTACACAAAATCATGCGACTGGTTCCAAATTGCCTCTTCAACTTTCTCTCTCATCCACATATTTTCAAAAAAAAAAAGATTGTACTATGAATTATATATAACACAATTTTTGTTAATATACGAAGCTATATTCTTTTGAAACGTTAATATAAAGCAAATAAAATAACATACTATTTCGTTAAATTATTCGAGAATAGTTGATAAAGTTCACGGAGTACGCCGACGAAAAAAAATCGTTAAAACTATTAAAGGGTATTGTATTGTCCGCTTTTATATTTAAATCAGTCTTAAAAATAAAATTAATTTTTAATTGAGTCGAAGCGGGTTAAACGTCAAATTGTACGAATGTGTGTGTACGTGAGTAATGCAGTTATGCCAACTTAAATCAATAAAGGACGCTAAATCCCTACTGTCTAATATGACAATAAAAATAATAAATTTTTAATGCAATTTTGTAATCATTTTTATTCAGATCGTAACGTTTATTAGCATATATAAAAAATGTTTGGTTTATATTTTTCACGCATGGCAACAATCATTGTTTGCGCGCTTCAAAATTATTGATGGCCGTTGGAAGGATGAAGGGTCCAAAAGGATACAATCAAAAAGACATCAGTCCGAGGAGACGCAGCATATTCAATCGCGTCGCCGCCAACGGACCCAGACCGGAGGTAACCGTCGAATTTCTATTTACCGCCAACAATTGGGTTGACAGTTGTATATCGAATAAATTTGAAATTAAAGCAAATGCGTCGTTTGCTTCTATTTACAGTTTCAACCACTCAATTGTATTCGTCGATATGTTATCAGTTTTGTATTGTATGTTTAGATCGAAAATGACGATGAAGCCGAAAGGGCTGAGCTTCTGGCCGCAGATAAATCGAAATCATCGGGAGTATTCAGCACACCGCGGAATTTTTCATCGCCGAAGAGTGTCGTTTCCGAAATTAGCTCTCCACAAAAGGAACACTTTCAAGGATGTCTCAAGTTATATGCTGAAAATGTTTGTTACTTGACAATTTTTATTATAATGTGCAATTCGTATTATAATCTAACTGTCAATTGCAGAAAATCAATAAAGACAATGCGTGGAATCTTCAACTCATCGATTTCATGTTCACTATGCTACGAAAACACGATTCTCGCATGGAAAACTTGCAGATGGCTTCCACTACGTTGGACGCATCGGCTAGAATATACTCATTCCGAGTGGACGCTATCCATCATGATGTTTTAAAAATGGCCGGAGGACTTTCCAAAGCTATCCATGTATGACTTTATATTATTTATTTAAATTAGAGCCAAAACTTTAATTTGCACAATGCTCGTCAAGAACGGAGAATCGATAATGCCTTCCAAATTTTTTGCCAATTGTTTATATATACTTTATACATTAGCGAGAGGCAGCTTTCACGAGCACAGTTGCTTATATAGCTCGTTTTTCTACTTAGTATATTAAGATTTTTTATTTGAACATACTCAATCTCCATATTTCATTTAAAAATATTTTTAAGGCTAAACGAGGTAAGAAAGTCGACGATGATGACAATACTGGTAACGATCCCAACGACTCAGTTAACGGCGAAGACGATCCAAATAAGAAGAAAAAAGAGAAACGAAAGAAAAATGCTAAAAGTTCGCTATCGACAAACATTCAATCGCAGTTAAATAGTGAAGTACGAATAAGTTCTCAATGCATTAATGATTATAAAAGATTGCATTTCGTTTATTTTATCGCTATTTCAGATCGAAATTACCGAATACATCGATCCGTTCTTTGCTCAATTGGCAGCGACAACCGGCGATATGACGTCGCCTAACAGAGCTTTCAATGTCACTCTACAAATCGACGATACAAGCTTGGAAATCATATTGAGGTTTATATTTGACAATGGTTTTTTTCATAATATATATTCAATTATTATAGTGTATTTTCTTTTAAATAGATCTGATATGCAATTTTTAAAACCGGAAGACGATACGGACAAGTTGAATATTACTAATTTGAAGATGTTCCAATGCACCGATAAATCGTTCTTAAACATGAAAAAAGAAGAACAGATTTGCCAATCGTTTCACGGCTTCTCCATGAACAATTGGGATCCAGACGAAGAAGTAGCTAAATTGTGCGTTTTATGTATAAGCCATTGACGGAGACGTAATTTGTGGAAGGTGGGGGGGAGGGCGTTTTCCCCCCCTTGAATTTGTCCAGAAAAATGTGTCATTTAATGAAATGACTACTGACGACTACTACTACTGACTAGCCAAATTTTGCCCCTCCCCTCTGAAAACAGCTGAAATGACGTCCCTGATCTTAAACCAAAAATTCTCGGGTTATCGCTCAAAGAAAATCTAAGAAAAATATTGTAATCTATTCTGACAATATTTTTAAAAATATATAATTTCAGTGAAATCATATCTAAATATATTTTCACCGGTAGATATATATTTTTACCGGCGAAAATATAATTTATCTGCTACTAAAATTACATAATTTCAACTTTTCTATTACAGTGATTATGTATTTTTCGGTGAAGTCATATTTTCACTAGTGAAGTCCAAATACATTTTCACCAGTAGATATATATTTCTAGTAGCGAAAGTATAATTTATCTGACAGGTGGTAGTGAAATTATATGCTGTTCTAAAATGTCTCTGAAACTCATCTGCCAGTTGCAAAGCGTACATTTTAACCTACACAAATTAACCAAACCCAACTTGACATAATGAATATTCTAAAACTAATTACAAGTCCAAAATACAAACTTAGCCAATTCAACTCTCAAGAAAATAAGTGGGAGTATTAGTCAAAGAGTATTCAAACCGAATTTTGGTCAATAGGAGCGCGCAAAAACAATTATCACTTCTCAGAAGTCAAAAATTAACGTCAAAAGCAATAAAATCGTGTCGGCGCTGGCACGTTTTTATTTCTTTTGACGTGAATTAAACAGGGACGTCATTTGGGGGAGAAGGGAATGAAGGTAAGGGCATTTTCCTTCTCTTGAATTTGGTCAGAAAAATGCATGTCATTGAACTGTTTTCCGGGCAAATTTTTTCACAGCCGGTAAAAAACCGATTTTTTTTGTCATTAATTTATGCTATTTAATCAAATAATAATATAAAAAAAAAATTAAATGACATTACTAATTATTTAATAATTTTAATATAAAAAATATTGAGGATCCCTGACACAATATCAATAAAAAAAATCATGGTAATAAAACATGTCACAGTTCAAGAAATAAAAAAAAACCGTTAAAGCACCAAAACTTCCAAAATAATATATAAAATAAACAAAAAATCACAGTTCAAGACACAAATCACCAAAAAAAAAACGAAAAATTTAATGAAATCGAAATTTAAAAAAAATAACTTCTAAGAATTCGTATTAATGATTATTTTTATTTATATTTCCAGGAATAAAACTGATACTAACTGGATGGACGATAATTTAAATCTTTCTCATCAAACTATGGCTTTCGATATGAACGCAGACGTTGAGCCTTTGCCGAACAATGATACTTTTGTTTACGGTAAGTCATATTTTTATTGAAATTATGTTGATTTTACTATACAATAACTTATTGCTTTGATTAGCCGACGATGATAATCGAGCTGCGATTGAAAGTGACGAAGAAGAAATTGGCATTATGAGTCAAGCTATCCGACGAGGTAATATTACACATAATATGTTGTGTTCATATGAAGTGCCTGATAATATAATGTGAAACTAGTTTATATTTATAGTATAGTGTTTTTCTAATAATTTTCAGATAAGTCTAAAGTCATTGCTAATTTGATCGATATGAGACCTTCATCGCAGGCGGATGGATTTTTAGAATACTCTTATAGTAGTGCAGTCGTTGGCGCTTGGGCTGGTCCATCCCATTGGAAACTCAAAAATAATGTCAATAGAGGTTCGTAAAAGAAAAGGCAATAGTGGAAATATATTAATTGTTTATCCTATATGCTAATAAAGCTTCTGATCGATAGGATCCAAAGCGCAAGAGCGCAGTCAGACGATAACGACCGTAATCGTCAAGAAAGCTCCCTCTCGCAAAAAAAGACAGCTCGACTTCATCAGCGAAGGAATGGTGTTCAATCGAATGTGCCAAAAGTGTCCCGAATACGGAACCATCGTACCGGCTAAAATAATGATCGGCCGAAAAACGCTGAGTCAAGGGACAGCCTGGAATGAGAAGAACTTCAAGACGCCGATTGACAAAGGTTTCACCATGACGCACTTCAGAAAGTTTTATCTTCAGGAAAGCGTCATGTTATCATTGGCTTCGGATATAAAAGCTGCCAAAGAAAAGAAAGAAGCCGAGAGGATAAGCGACGTTATCGATTATGATTACAATAATGAAAACGATACTTCCTATTGTCCTAACAGCCAACCAGATAATGTAATCCTTTTGAGTTTAATCATTTGTGTTTATATTATTATAATTTATTATTATTTTAGGATGGCGTTGAACCATGGACGAACGAAGAAGGGATCGAAGGCGACGTTCACAATCAAAACGGCTCGATTATCGAGGGAATGGAAATGGTTGAACCACCACCTAAGGTATTTTATTAATTTGATTTTATTAATGGTATTTTTTATATAATAATAACTGATGATTTTGATTTAGATTGCCAAAATATTTATACCTTATGCTATGCGAGCTAAGAAAGTCGACATGAAACAGTTGAAGAGCGTAACGTGGAAGATGCTGACTGTGAAGAACAATACTGAGGCCGAAAAAGAGAACGCTACTGCAAACAGTGAAGTGACAGAGACCAACTTTGGTAGTTTGTACAAAAGGCTACCGAGTAGATTGTCGACAAATATGAAAGAATCATTGAGCATATCTTTGTCTCTCTTGGCCGTGTTGCATTTGGCTAATGAAAGATGTTTATTTTTGCAGAACAATTCAGATTTTACAGATTTTTCCATTAACGCCGGTATCGGTGATAAAAATTAATTTATTTCCATGTATTTATTGTATATATATATTGTTGTGTAATAAAGATAGTTTATTATGAATTTAGAATGATAAATCAGTTTGAAACCTTATTATTAATTTTAGTCTTTCACAATAAGCATATATATGTATATTATGTCTTCACTTATATGCCATCATAAATATATTATATTTTACAATTTTCTTGATCATTTATTATAAATAAATTTTAAGATAAATGGTTACATGAACACATTTTTTATTTATTTTTAAAATAAAACCAAATCATTTATTTTTCCGTTGTAATGTGGCGACAACACACAGATGTCTTTTACTCAAAACTTGTGTTAATTTATTATGATCAAAATGATCATACATCACAAGGAAACAAGACAATGTGTGAGGCACCAATAAACGAAGAAACAATAAACAGCATTAGATAAATTATGAAGATTTTTTAATATTCCCCCCCGTAAAAAAAAAAATTTTTGCAAAAGTTGTTGAACATCATTTTAGATGTGAAAATCAGATGGAACACAATGGAGACGATGGTAGACTGCTTTTTACGAATTAAAAATGCTAATGAAAGTGTATTGAAAGAAGATTCTAAAAATGTCAGATGTGTAATTAGTGACATTCAGCAGCTTTAAAATATTTAAATAATTTTATACAGTAAACCTTAAAAAAATCGATTTTAATAGACGTTTTCTTAGAGAACACATCAAAAATATTAAAAGAGATTATACAATGCTAAGTAAAGACAAGCTGATATCCGAATTAAATGTTATATATGAAATTAAACTTTTTGTTATATACTCAACATCAACGCCTCGTCGCAACTTATACAAAACAATAAATTGTTACCTATTCCGAAGTAGCAAAATTAATTAACATTATTTTAGTGACACGTGTATCCACAGCTGATGCTGAACGCTGTAACACTAAAACGTATAAAAGCACTTTTAAGAAATTAGACTGGTCAAGATCGGTTGAATTCTCTAGCCGTACTATTTATTCATAAGGATTATTCACAAGAAATCCAACATTTTGTTATATGAAACAAAGAAGAGCAGAATATATACTATAAAACAGAAAATATGTGTCTGTCGCAAGAACTTCCAAATGGTGTACAGTAGTGACGTGACACTTGCACATGTAATTTTTATATAAACTATGCTATTTCAACTTGTAAGATAAACTAAATAGCGTCGTGCTGATAACAGATTACGTCCAATAGGTGAAGACAAGAGACTAAAAATATTGTATACAGGCAAGTAATAAAATACATTTTAAACAGGATGAATAAAAGCATTTATAATGCATAAATAATGAGTTTGAATCTATCTCGAGCAGTGTTTTACCTAGTGGTGTAAAACATTTTTTATATTTATTATATTTAATTTACATTATTGCATAAATAAAATATTGAGTTTAAAAATAATAAATTGTCTTTAATCAAATTATTAATAGTAATATTTCTCAGAAAAATCTCATAGTGACTAAAGAGTAAAACTTATTATAATTTGTCCCTATATGTATAACACATATTATGTTTAGTTCGATAAAAAATAAATATATTTTTTTGGCCCCTGGCTCCACCTGTTTCTATTTTCACCAGACGTCACTGATTATCACTATATGGCACAATAAACGTAAGAATAAAGACGAAAAGCGCCCACGACTGATATTTTAGGAGGATTATAAAATTAATTTAAAAATTATGTCATATCATTATCAGTTCTCTGTGGGAATATTGTGTTTAGATTATAATTATTGTGCATAGTTTTAATGGTTCATAATTATTTTTCAGAAGCCACGAGCGATTAATAAGATGACTTTACGCAGAAATGGAACCAAACTTATTCAGTTAAATAATCATTGTTACGCGATCGCCTTGACAAATCCCAGAATATCACAAGATAAAAAATACGTTTTATTAGCGTTTAGGTAGTTAGATCCACATTAACGTTCAATCCTCGTACATAATACTAAATATGTATAACATGTTTGCGGTTAATACATAGCTGGTTTATTTGCCATTCGAACAATTATATTAAATCGGCAAATCAATGGAAAATACTTTTATCAACAGATGTAATTGCGCTATCAACCATCTTTTTTTTATATGAATTATTTAAATTACATTTTATGATTAATCACTGTAAGCTCTTCAAATTAGAACAATAACATTATACACGCATTCGATAGTGAGCCGTGTGTATTTTGTTTATTTATGTACATAGTAACCATTTCCCAACATCATGCGTATCCATGGAAATTTAAAATAATTAAATTCTTTTTTCTGATTGGTTGGAACAGTTGAGAACTGCAGTTACGCAATAATAGGCTTTATGTATATGTAAATAGATACTACTATTCCATAGCAGATAGCTATTAACAATTATATATAATAATAAATAAATTATTAGCTCCACTACCTCCTCAGCTATTCTATACTCCTGGTAGATTATGACAAAAAACCCGTACAAAAACGGTTGTTTGAAGCGTTTTTCTTTTTTTGCAATCCAAGCATAATTTGCAGAAATTGAAAAAAAATAGTTTTCCTAATAATTAAAATAATAAACTAATTGTTAGCTACCATCTCACTCATATGCACTCCTGGTAGATTATGACAAAAAACCCGTACAAAAACCGTTTCGTGTGTCACAAAATGGTAGTTTGAGGCGATAATTTTTAGCATATGCTTCGACGCTACTTTTGTGATTGCAGGAATTAAGAAAAAACACTTTTTGCAATAATTAAAACAATAAATTAATTATCTGCTTCACAGACCGACTAATGAGAGATCCGCTAAGAAACATGTTGCCATTCGCCGCCGTCACGTCAGTGTTACCAGAGTGCCACCTAATTTTTGGCATAATGAATAAATAGGTCTTCACAATAAAATATTTAATTTATCATAAAATCAATTTAACCTAAAAGTAATATTTTAAGTTCAAAGTTAAGTTAAACAGCCATGTGCTACTGCAATA
Source organism: Plectrocnemia conspersa (assembly GCF_051122295.1). NCBI lineage: Eukaryota > Metazoa > Arthropoda > Insecta > Trichoptera > Polycentropodidae > Plectrocnemia > Plectrocnemia conspersa. Next base: position 9,676,002 of record NW_028277166.1, on the reverse strand, counting down.
GGTGAAGATAAGAGACTAAAAATATTGTAATAAAATAAATTTGTAATAACAGGATGAATAAGAGCAATTATAATGAATACATAATGAGTTTGGTTCTATTATGAGCAGTGTTTTAGTGGTCTTAAACATTTTTATGTCTATTATAGGTATTTCATTTACATTATTGCATAAAAAAGTAGTGAGTTTAAAAACAATAAAATGTCTTTAATCAAATTATAAATGGTAGCGTTTCTCAGAAAAATCTCATATTATTTTTTACTTTAACTGTATTTTGTATTTATTTCTGGATTTATACATCATTTATTCTCTCAGTCTTGTCTGTATCTGTTTTTTCCGTATCTGTCTTTATTAAAAAGTTATTATGATTTGACACTATATGTATAATTCATATTATGTTATCAAGGAGATCAACAGACGAGTAGTGTCAGCAAATAAATACTATTTCAGCCTAATAAAACAAATCAAATCGCAGACACTATCTCGTCGTACAAAATATTGCTCTACAAAACGCTGATCAGACCAATTCTGACATACGATTCAGAGAGCTGGATACTTACCAGGGCCGACGAAAGGCTGCTTGACATATTCGAGAGAAAAGTGCTTCGAAGGATATATACGTGAGCAACGATTGACGTATATGAAACAATCTGGAGCTCTACAACCTCTTCCAAGAAGAGTGTCCTACCTTCATCAGAATTGGAAGACACCAGGAAGAAAGTTGGAAGAAAAATATGATTGTAGCCGGTGTATGTTCGGATTATATGCAGTTTAAAAAATGGGATAGCAAACCTAACTTAACCGGCGAACGGTTGATTATGCTCGATTTATATTAAGTTTAAAAAATATGGAACAGTGTATCTAGCCAATCAATGGGAGATTTCGACACACTACGTGAAATGTTACATAATTTAGACATGTAAGATTTTTTTACTATAGTGTGGAAACAGCTCTGTATAGGATGACAGCGTCCACACTTTAACTTGTAACAAATTATTTAACTTTTTTCTTATATAATTTGAACTAAGCTTTCAGTTAATGTTTCAAAAATATTATGTGTCAATATAATTATTGTGACTAGATTTTTAAAATATTAAAGGATCCAAAAAATAAGTCATTTTTGCTGCTTGTGCTAAAAAAGGTCATCATGGAAATTCTTGTTTAAGTACAAATCGCTGTGGGACCTAAAAAAAGGTCATTTCGGAAAATTTGTTCCAAGGACCATCTCCGAAATTTTTTTGAGAAAAATAAATTGCTAAGGGAGCTCAAAATAAAAAAAAGACAAAAGGAAGAAACGAGAATGTCTGGTCACCTTAGTATAATCGATATGCATATAGAAACACATCTCATTTACTTTTAACAAATTTAGTTCGGAGTGGTGGAATAAATAAAAATTTATTTATTTAGAAACATTTATTAAAAAATTATGTTTTTTTGGTAAACAAATAGTAATGTAAAAACAAAAATAAATCAAACAAAATAACAGAAAAAACAGTATTTAAAAGGTAGTCTTTTTAGCGTATGTAGTATATATACATAGCATTACTTTTCAAAGCAACAATACCTAAAACTAGATTTAAAGGCATATTTATAAAAATGCCTAAAAACAAACAAAATTTAAGCAGAGTACAAATTTGTAAGAAAAACATCGCCAATTTTAAACAGATCTATAACAAGTATCACAGTCGCGCACATTTTGTTCCACCCAAATAATTGCATTATGTAAACGTTCAACATTTAACGTAATGGAGCATATTTTTATTAATTAATCAACGAGGTTAGGCAGGACAAATTTTTCATGTTAATACTAAGAACCCAGAGTTCAACCTTCTATAAATAATATTAAAATCAAAGTTAAGTATTAGTAGAAGTTTTTATAAATGCTTTTTAAATTGTGTCTCAATTGTGCAAAAAAATAACGACGACCTGTTATAAAATAATGGTACAACTATAGGAATGGATCCTTAAAGTATACAATGATTATAAGATAAGAGTATTAAAAATAAATAAATTAAGCCTTCTTTTCCGTAGTGTCATGTGCGTCAATTGTAGATTGCAATAATTCATTATTCAAAGAATCTTTTGTAACACTCATATCATCGTCTTTATCCAAAACTGACTGGTTTTTGGAACTATCTAAGTCGTTTTTAAATGATTCATTATTGCAAACTTTGCCATTGGTTTCCAGGAAAGTTGGAGTTTCTTCAATATCTGTAGAATCGATGCTCTGTTCCAATAGAAGCGAATTATCCTTTGAGTTTGTCAGATCGGTCTCGATCGTATCATCCTTATTTTTGTCTTTCTCCAATAAGACTGAATTATTCTTTGAGCTTGTCGAGTCGCTCTCGCAAGTGTCATCTTCGGTCGTCACATTTGCATATATATTATCTTTAGAACTCATCGAGCTGCTCTCTTCGGAGGAAACTGGTTTTCCTTCGGCAAACTTTTCCGCCGAATTATCCAGATCGGATACTTTTCCTAATGAATCGTCGCTTTTTATAGCTGACTGATCTTCCGGATCATCTTCTTTACCTGACTTCGATTCATTTTTTAAACACGTCTTGGGACTCATTGAATCAGTATCTTCGGAAATAACTAGTTCTTCTTCAACAATATTTTCTACAGAAGAATCTAAATCCGGAACTATTTCTAACAAATCTTCGAGTTCTACTGAATCGTCGCTTTTTATAGCTGACTGATCTTCCGGATCATCTTCTTTACCCGACTTCGATTCATTTTTTAAACACGTCTTGGGACTCATTGAATCAGTATCTTCGGAAATAACTACTTCTTCTTCAACAATATTTTCTACAGAAGAATCTAAATCGGGAACTATTTCTAACAAATCTTCGAGTTCTACTGCCGATTGTTCGTTTAGATCTAATTTTATTTTAAGATCGACTTCTGAATCTGTCTTATCTTCACAATCATGTTCAGTGTTTGCATCACATACACGAGTTTCGTCTGAACTGCTATTAATAGATTTATAATCTGATGTGTCTTTTTGATCGATTTTTATAGTGTCTTCTTCATCTTTCAAATCAGGAGCAACATTCTCCACAGTAATACATTCCTCATAAGTATCTTCTATATCGGTGAATTCTATAAATCCTTCTTCAGTTTCTAATTCGGGTTGAGTATAAAAATCGACTTTATCTTCAGGTATACCGATTAAATTCAAAATATTGACGTTTTCATCCGATTCTTTAACAAACAACGATACCAACTTCGGATCGCTGCTTGAATCGACAATCTTCATTTTATATTCTTGCGATCTCTTAGCTGCTAATTCAGCGAACTTTTCATGATTTTTCTTATCGAATATCATATTTTTACAATAGGATAAACAGCAATGTATAGCCAATGGGTGAATCTCTTTTATCTCAACGGGTATCTCTTTTAAAACTTTCGAGATGGCTGTGGTGCCATAGTCGATGTGTAGAACCTCAATACCGGATTCACCGATGTCGATCACTTTTGATCTGTACCACATGTTGTCTTCGGAGAAGAGACTCACGCATAGCATACCTTCTACCAGTTCTTCCAAAGCCGGGAAAGATTCCGCATCAATCAAGACGTTCGTTATAATGATAAGTTTATCGGAACTCGTGTTTGGATGAATCCAAAAATCATCAGGTCCGCGACATTGACTTACATGCACCTGCATTTCGGTTAAACTGATTTCTACATCATCTATAGCGTTAACTTGAGGATGGTTCAATTTCACCAATTCGTTAGTTACAGAATTTCCTTCATAGATCAAATCGACGATCGATATATCACCGGAAGCAATAAAAGTAATCTGGAAAATAGTCGCACCTTCCGCTGTTATTTCTACAAATTTAGTTTCGGCTTCTTTAGACCAATTGTCTATAGAAACAGGTTTCTGCAATGCACATTTTCTGGATAAAGCGGGTAACGAACTTAGATTTTCAGGTAAGCTCCTCAAATCGTTAGTTAGAGAAGCGTTTCCGTAATCCATGAATAAGACTTCGGTGCCTTCGGAACCGTGGATGATTATCTTAGCACGGTACCAGGATTCGTCTTCGGGGAATTTAGCAGCGCATATCACACCCTCTTCTAAATCGCCGATTGGTAAAAAGTTTTCGGCGTCAATCAACTGATCGGAAATTAATTCAAGATCGTTTACGGAGCTTTCCAATTGAATCCAAAACTCGGACGGTGAATTAACATGGCTGGCGAAGCACGTCGGTAGTGTGCCGTTTTGCTGTACTTCAGCAGGCGTTGCGAAGCCGGCTTTGACCAACGCGTCGGTGATGTTCAATTCCTTATTGAACAAGTCCACATATGTGAGAGCATCTTTGAGAATGATTATTGCGTTTATTGGTTCGTTTTTATCACCGATTGATTTGGTGAGCAGTTCTGTAGCTTGTTCGGTCCATTCTCCGATACCAGCAGGAGAAGCGTTAACGCTGCATTTAATAGCATAAGACTGAAGTTTGATTAGATCATCGGGAGGCATTTTGAATGCGTTCGAATCGCTGTTCAAAACATCCGTATTACCAAAGTCTATGAATCTCACCGTTGTGATATCGCTGTCCGAATCCAATATGATCGCTCTATAATATTCTTCGTCAGCCGAATATTTGGCGATGCACATCTTTCCTATTTCGTGATCGACCAAATTTTCATAATCGACAGCCTCTTCCCGAAGTCGCGCCATCAGTGCTTGTATAGCGTCGAGATTCGATTCGTATTGTAACCAAAACTGTCCCGGACTGTCTATGTGCGTTATATAAACGGAGAGTTTAGGCAGATCGTCTTTCGGCTTATCTATCTTGACCATATCTAAAATACTCGCACCGTCCATCGTTACATTCGACACCCAGCCGGTCTCGTCGATAGACAGTTCAATTGTAAACTCTCCGTTGCACAGCAGCTTTTGAAGTTTTTCCAAGTCCACTTCGAATGGCGAAACCCCGAGACTGCACTGGATCGACATTTCACTGATGCTGAAGAATTGGGGATGTAGCGCGTCTATCAAATGCAAAGGCACGCTTTCTTTATTTCCGTAATCAATATACTTCACTTGACATTCCGTGGGAAACTTTTGTAAAATTTTAGCCCTGTACCAATTACCGTCGCAAGATTTAACAGCGCATAATTGTTCGATATTCGGTGTTATAAACGTACCAGCATCTGCAATACAAAAAACAATTATAATTTAATAATATATTACATTGCAAGCCATTAGAAACTATACCTTTGTTTTCATAATACATAAACAACTTTTCCAACAATGCAGCCAAATTATCTACTGCAGAAGATCTTTGCAAATACAATTCATTCTCAGACTCCACGTGTGAAGCAAAGGCGAGACCAAACATTTTATTATAAATGGGATAAGGACTAACTGCCGGCACATTATCGAACGAATTATCATTTGTGAAGTTATAAATTATCCGACCATCTTCTGCATTGTAGAGAGTAACTGCAAATCTGCAATAAAAATATATAAAATAATGATACTATGTATATTATTCTTAAAAGCAGAATACAAAATCTTAGTATTTCTTCATTTGATCTAAAGTCAAATGTTCCAGCAAATAAAAAATACTGATAAAGGCTGCGAATCGAAAGCTTGGCTCTTAATAAATGGAATGAAAAGATCGTTATTCGTCGATAGTCATTCAATGTAACTTAGGGGATGATGCATCTCTATTAGTAATCAGGTACAAAAGCTAGCATGGAATAAATTACAACGTAATGAGATTAATGAAAGATTAAGGTTTAGTAGATTTCTAAAAGATTAGTTGTTAGAGCCAACAAAGATAACTAAAACACAATTGTACCATTTTAGATTTAATCTTACCGATTATCTGCAGTGTTATTGATATACGATATAACAAATTTATTTTGATAGTTCTTTCTAAATTCTTGATTCATGGAATTATGATCTGCGTTTTCAGGATCAAATTCAGCATAAGAACATTCAATATATTGGTTCGTATAAATAGTCGCATCTTCTGCAATCTGTAAACACGGATAAGTTATACGACAATCAATGACATTGTCGATATTATAAATAAACCTACCTTAATGTTATTGCAATCGGCGGTGTTTCTCGGAGGTTCAAGGCATATATAAAACTTAGACAACGATTCAATGTGGTTAACGTTTGAATAAAAACATTGTCCGATAGCCATATCAAAGTCCACAGGCTCCACTGTAACTGTTATCGAAATAATTATTATAAACAATATAACATATCTTAGTCTATGAATATCAAACTTACGTTTCAAATCATCAACAACGGCAGTTTGATCAGACGTATCCGAGAGAATCACCAATTCAGATTCGAGCAATCTTTCGTCAATGCCTACGTCGCTACTATCTAACATAGACACCACATAGCAATCGTCAGATTGAATGTTGTGAAAAGTACACTTGTAACTATCCTTGTTAAAAAACTCATCTTCTCTGTTATCCCATGACCATTTACCGCCTATAGGAGCGATGCCTTTAAGCGAACATTTGGCTGCGACCGCTGGCAATTCTAAATGTTTATTTTCCAACTGCCAAATCTTGTTCTTGTCTACTTCGCACGAATTACCGAAGTCGACGAAATCTACAGTGTATTGCGAGAACGACGAGTCCGTCACTCTTGCTCTGTATAACACCTTATCTTCGGGGAACTGCGCCAAAACGGATGATCCGACCGGAACGGACTCGCTGATTGGTAGAACGTATTTATACTCCGCTGGTATGCTCATCATCATCTGTTCGAGTTGGTTTAACAGAGAAATATCTTGGACGTAAAAGCAAAGAGGATTGAACAGCCACGATACTCGAACGTTGCTCTCGTAAGGTGTCTCCGGCACGCAAGATTTGAAGGTCGAATCGAGCGGTGCTGGATCGTCTAGAGGTTGGGCTCTCGGCTTTGGAGGTCTGCTTTTATAATCTGAACTGTCCTGTCCGTCCATACCTCTAACTTTGGTCGACCGATAGTCATTCGTACTGGATTTATTATAATTATTATATCTATCCTTCGGATAGTTACTGCTGCCGGAGTCTCTCGATTCTCGTGTATCCCTAGAATAGTTACTGCCCGAATCTCTCCGATCTTTATTATAGTTATTACCATAATCTCTCGATTCTTTATTGTAACTATTCCCATATTCTCTTGACTCTTTATTATAACTATTTCCATAATCTCTTTCTCTGAAATATAGAAAATATATATTATAATTTAATAAATTAGTTAAAAAATATCATTAAAAGCAAACGTTCAAAGCAATTGTGTAAGGCTGTAGAAGAACTAATAAAGAACCAAAAAAGAATCAGTAAAAAATCATAAATAGGGGCTACTTTGTATCAAAATATGAATGAACAATCTACATATGTATATTATTTTACATTTAAGAATATAAACTATATTATTACATTCAACTGCATCTATATTTATTTGCAGAGATTATGCATATATGTTATAAAAATATATACACATCTACCTAATAATTTTAAAGTCTCCCCAATTTACATACATGTTAAATATTATTAATTTACATATTGGTGTAGCAATTTAACTCTTGAATTGACAAAAAAATGTATTCAAAATATCCATTTATTTTGAAACATTAATATCACTCACACACTTTTATTGCAGTTTTTCTTCATTTACTTTGGTTGCCGAAATTCAATATATTGGCGAGAATTGCCGAATTTTAAGTTTACACTATCTGTAGGTCTAAAAAATTCAATTTTTTAAATCTATGCATTAACAACGGATTCTGTAATATTCTGGGTTGCTCTCCACAGACGTAACTGATTTGAGAAGCAACATTCATTGGTACCTATTAATACATTACAATTTTAAATATATGAGGATTTCAGAGTACAAAGGGCGAACTCAACAAATGACCATTTCGAGAAAAATTAGATTAATTTTTTTATGTATTGGCGAAGTCGACAGCTAGCTATCTCTCTCGTAACTACTGCGTAGATAGATATTATATTATCCAGTTCGCCGTTTTTGTGCTCGTAACCAGAACGCCAAAAATTAGCAGATGAATTTATAAATTCGTGAATTTCTTTTAAAATAAGGGCAACCTTAGCAAGATAATAATATAACTATAATTTCTGAGGTGGGGATTAAATTTTGCGAAAAAAAATTTTTTTTCAGATGTCGAGTTTCGCTATCACGCAAAAACGCGTGAACGGTATAAAAATGTAATGTATAAAGACCATATTTATATCCACATAAAACATTTTTTAATAAAAAAAGGGTGTGAAAAATTATAATAAAAATACAAATTTAGTTTTACAAAATTTGTGTCCTTCACATCTACAAATTCTAAAGTAAATTAGAGTAGTGCAAAAAAATAATCATTCAAATCCAACGTAAATTCAAATTGATTTACTTTTAATCAAATTCAACTCCAGTCTGTAATGCAGCTGCGTCTCAGGATTAAATTGCCACAACACATGAAAAAACCAGAAAAAAAGCAACACTAAAAACGAAATTCAAACAGAACCATAACCGATACGAGGATATAAAAACATTAAAATCATAATCAAGGCGTAGGTGTGTTAACATGCAGCAAGAGCAGGCGACTACGAAGAAAATACCGATGGTTCCTTTTTTCAAACTGAGAAGTATCGCTTTGACTTTTTTTTTGCGGATAGAGAGATTTAGGCTTATACGATTGAGAGTCCGATGAGGAGAACTGTTTTCTGTTTGTGTCCCGTGGCTCCCTCCGTCTATTCTGACTATTTTGGGTCTTATCAAACCGCGGCTTAACGTTGAACTCTTGAGAACGTTGTCGATTGTGATGGTTGTCATACGTATTCCTGTAAAATGTTTTAGTTTTATAATATTCAAACAATGTTTATGTTATTGTTGTCTCGTCTATTTGTGTTTATGAATAGAATATAACAGTATTATTTATAAAAATCTGGGTTGATTGATTTTATATGAATCAAATCAATGAATTATTAGTATTTTTATAATGCATTCAATCGAGCAGCAAAAAAAATCTTTATATTTAAATAATTTAGTATTCAAAAACTATTCGAATTGTTTGCCTTGCACTGAAAAACTTGTTTTTTTTTCTCAAAAGCTAATTATTAAAACATATCTGCGATGGCTTTTGTAACACTGATTATTGTAAGCAACAACATGTTCCATTAAAAACAGTGTCCAATCTATATAATTACAATTATATATAGAATAAGATTAATGTATAATACTCACTCTTTATTTCGCTTGTCATTATTTGATTTGTATTTTGGTACATCTTCATATGATGTTTGATCTTCATAATTCGGCATTTGATTGATTACATTTGAACGAGTCTGCGAGACCTGGAAATTGTAAGTAATTTCTACTAAAATTTGATTACAAAGTATCAGTGTGTATGTACATAAAGTAAAGCTAACCGTTGGCTCGGGAGTAACTTTAGGCTCGTTCATTGCCAGCTGGTATGCGACACTGACCGCTGGCATCACAGATTGGTCGATTAGCTCTACAAGTAGCACATCATTTCCGATCATTCCTTGTACTTTCATATTGTATGTCGTCTCGATCGTCATGGATTCGAGTCTGTTTGACACTTCAGCGTCGAACGGTTTATCTTCATAACCTTTCAACGCACAATGTATAGCTTGAGTTTTCAGCTTCAACAGAGAAGGGTCTATGGGTTTTAAGCAATCGACGGAAAGTTCAGCTTCATTTCCATAGTCTACGTAAATGACAGTCGCTCTGTCTTTCTTTATATTAGCTATACGAGCTCGGTACCATCTGTCATCATCGGAAAAGAGCGCGCAACAAGCTGCTCCGACTTTAAGATCGCAGAATGTGAGCGATGGAGTATTAGCGCAGTGTTCTTGCACTTTTTCCATTATAATATGTAATTCGTCCGAATATTGAAGCAGCTGGACGAACAACTTAGTGCAGCTGTCGACGAAAGAGACTAACACGCGATGATCTCCAGCTAGAGTGGACGGTGATATTTCGACATAGCGCAGATTCAGCGGGTCTGCGGCGCGGATCGTGTCCAATAGGTTATGTCCGTTCAAATAAAGCTCTCCGTATTGTAAGATCGGTGCACCTTCGGGCGCCACAACTCTCAAAGTGAGCGTTCTGTCCTCGACTGCAGATGCGAACATCTTTTTAACCTTATCGGACACGATACAACTCCTGAGTCCGGATAGGCTGAACCTGAGGGCGAATACATTCGGGACGATGAGATCTTCGGGAATGCGGTAGACATCGTTGCTGGATACGAAATCGGTCGTGCCATAATCGACGAAAAAGAGCATACATCGAGAGGTCGTAATGCCTGTAACGATGGCGCGGCACACCGGAGAGTCTGGGGAAAACCTGCCGAGACAGACAGTGCCAACGGCCAGCGGCGACAATAACGGTTCGAGGGGCAGGGTGCTCACGCGTTTCATCACCGTCGCTAAAGCGTCGGTATCACTCTTGAGCTGCACGGCGAATAGCTCAGGGCCATCTTTGGCATGAGACACGCGCACTTCGTGTTCAGAACCGATTTCTAGAAGACGGGGTCTGCAAGTAATTATATATAATAGTAAAATCTTATCAATTTTTCTCATATAAATTTCTGGGACAAATACCTCACCTGTAAGACGAAGGGTTCGAATGTGATTCTTCAGGAAGCTTGTTGAGAGGTCGAGGCGGACGGACATTCTTGGTGAGTTTGGCCTGGAGTGAAGGCAACGTTCTCGAAGAAGGAGCTCTGGCCGCTTCGAACTCAACCGCCAGCATCGCGACTTGTCGATCGGGGTCCACGGCTACTCCCATTCTGCGGCAGGTGAGAAACTCAGACAGATCTTCGTTCTCAATCCTGATGCCTATTAGCGTGCGACCGCCGACTTGTCTCTCGATAGTGCACACTAATTCTTTTAAGAAAATATGCTTTCGCAGCTCGTCTATTTGTAGAGGATCCCAAGCGCCGTGAGGGTGTATCACTCGACTGAGTAATAATTCAGATGCCTACAAAGATATAAAAAGATTTGTCATAATAGTTGTGTTATAAAAAAATTATGTCGTGTCGACGGTTTCTTATCTGTAGTCAGATTTGCCAAATATGTATATGTAAAATATTGATAATCAAAAAGTAATACAAAAATATTATCTCAACTGGCTGATAACAAGAGGTGCAAAGAATTCAGAAACAGATTTAAAAAATAAGTATAACAAACTTCAAATGGCGTTTAGCAATTAACATATAGAAAAGTTAAAATCATATAATTTTACTAGCATCTGCCAGATAATTTATATTTTCACTGGTAAAAATCTATATTTACTGGTGAATATGTATTCCGATATTATTTTACTGAAGTGACATATTTAAAAAAATATTTTCGGGATAGATTCGACTATTTTTTTCTATATTTTCTTTTAGGAATAACTACATGAAACTGAATGTATTATTTATTTATTTTGCTGCATTAAATCCAGTTGTCAAATTACCGATAATACAATCTATAAAAACATTCAATTTATATAAATTCGGCTGGTGCTGTTGTTGACTTTGTATTCAATCTGAAAATTGAGATTGAATACTTAAATTTACAGCTACTAATTTTAATATTTCTTCCCATGTCTAATTTTTTTTAAATGTTCAAAAAGCAATAAATTCAACAATAATTTGCAAACAAATTTTAACACAAACAGAGCCGCGTCAAAAAGCAACAATCTGTCCCTTTGAATAATGTTTATTGTGGAAGTACTACCTAGAAAGTGGATGCTTTTGAAGGCAATGTTCCGCTATGTATAAAAAGGGCTGAAGGAACTTATACCTAAAATACATCAGTAAATACATCTCAAACAACTGTAATTTAGTTCAGATTCATTATTTAAAGTCGGCTTTTACTTTTTGACGACTAACGTTTTGCTAGCGGCGGCAGCGAATGAATAACTCTGTAACGAGTCTACTTAAAAATTGTAATTTATAATCATATATAAATAAAATGTACAAACAAATGAACATTTTTCTACAATAAAATAATAGGAAAGTACCAATGACTTTCGTAAGGCCGGTTTCACACGTGCCGGATGGATTTGCCCAGTACCGGGCCGGCGTCGTGTAGTGGGAGTGGTGTTGTATGGGCTAGTACTTACCATTTCAGACGTGCCAGGCAAATCCATCCGGCACGTGTGAAACCGGCTTAAGTCTGCGACTATTGCGCAATTCTTGTTTTTTAAATGCCCATTGTTGAAGTGAAAATCTCAGATTCAGTAATCAATTACTATAGTATTGTTTCCAATATATCAGCAATGAAAGAGTACCGGAAGAATGCCAGCGTCAATAGAAAAGCATACTAACAGCAATAAAATGTTTAGAGGACTAAACTTTTATCGGAATGTTACACAATGGACAAGGGCAGATCACCTGTGGGGGTTCCGTCACTAGCGGATCGCTGGGGTCGAAGAGCCGCACGTCCTCGGGGGGCACGACGTCTTCGAAGCCGAAGTCAACAAAGTGCAAAAGTAGAGGCGCGGGCGGTTGCGGGGGCGCCACCAGTTTCGCCCTGTAGAATCGCTCGTTGGAGCGCCTCGCGGCTAGACATACGCCGGGTCTCAACAGAGCTAGATGCGGCGGCGGCTGCTCCAGCAAAGAACGCGTAGCCCACTCTAACTTGTTGCTGACGACGGAGGCTCGCCGCGCGTCCGGCTGCACCCATATTCGCAGAAAAGGGCCGTCGCCCTCCGCGTGAGTCGCGTACATGGCGGACGATCCGTCAAATCCGTGGCGCGCACCTAACGATACCTTCCACGCCGGTGTAGCCAGTCGGCTTAAATTTTAAAATAAAACATATTTTCAATTAATATTAAATCGAACATTTTGTACAATAAAATCATTTATTTCAAATAATAAATATTACTTTAAGCAATATTTTATTTCTAGTGTTATAATACATTTATTTTATATGTTAAAGTGTTACAAGGGGAAAATTTAACATATATAAATATTAAAATTGTTCTATAAAATACAAGTATTTATTTATATTACACTTACCTCATTCTTATTCTCATTATAATATTAAAATCGTTAGTATTTTTTAAAATATTTACTAATCGAATACGTAAGAAAGGTTAGAAGCACTCCGCTAAAATTTAATGCAGATGTTATTTGTTTTATTGGAATAGTTTTTTTATTGCACATTTTTTTATATAATGCTTACAATTTACGCGCATTTTATTATATATTATATATATTGTGCATTTAAATAAAACAAAAAACATACTTTAAAATTAATAAGATATGCTGGTTTATCATAATTTTCTAGTATCCAAAAGGAAATTAAAAATATAAAATGAGAGTAATAGTAATAGCAAAATAAAATAAATTATGGGAGTTCATTTATCTGGCATTTAAGAGATGGATGCAGGGTCGGCTTTGAAAATACGCAATTGATTCATTTGCATAAGGCCCCAAAGTAAATAACAAGGCGATGGCCATTCAGAATATTTATGGAGTTCATTGATCAATGCCTATTACATCCATAAATATTCTGAGTGGCGAATCAACAATCGATGCTGTCGAAAGTATTTCATGCGCGTATATTTAGTAAAATAAAAGTATAATTGAACGACAGGAAAACATTAAATTGTATAAACCGCAGAAATCAACGATTGAATTATTCGTGACTTTTGCCTCCAAAGATTTTCCTACATCGGCTTCGCTCAGCAGTACTCGTAATATTGGACAAAGACACACACTTATAACTTTTGTTCTGGTAATAAAATTATGCGTGAAACGAATTTTTATTCATAAAAATTGCTACTAATAAAAAACCTTCCTCACATACTTGGTGACATCTAATACCTTGTAGTTCTAATTTGGTAATTTGTAGTTCTAATAATAGTTTATTATTAAAATGTATTTTACTGATTCTACGGCTCAGTTTTTGACAGGTATTGCTACAATGTCTACTTATGTGTGTTAATTGTTACACTCCGCTGTAGGGCGTTGGTTTCGTGAATTCGCTCAGAATTAAAGCATAATTCTCATAGAACGGCTTTTAAAGGCCCGATGCGACTATTCCTTATACAGCTATCTGATAATCGTTTTGTATACGTTTGTGTGTTTGAATACGAGTAGACATATCGCATATGTAGGTATATATATGAAATATTATGTATAACAGCTATTACAACGCAATTATGAAGGTCATATTCATAATATATAAATACACATAAATTATTTTTAATTTTGATAAATACGCGTTTTGTTTAATTGAATTTTTCATGTGAATTTGGTAATCTTAAAAAGTTATAATTTGATAAAAAAAATGTACGAGATGTATCGGTTAATGGTCGATTAATTCGTCTGCGGACTGCTGTCAGATCTTGATCGTAAATAAACCGTAGCTCAGTTTGCGCGGCGCGCTTACGACGTGCGGACGGTATGCGCGCGTCCGCGTCCGCGGGGGCCGTCGAGCCCCCGCCCGAGTCTCCGCCTCAGAGCGTGCACCTCGAAGAGACGTTCTACGTCCTGAACAAGCGAAGCGCGGCCTTTCGAGTCAGACTGACGGACAAGGGGCTCAGCCTCAGGAGGGAAGGAGACGGGGCGTCGAAGGAGCGCTCGATTTCCGCTCGGGATATGGTCGGATGCAGGTGCTCCAGAGCCAAATCGAGCAAGAGAGGGGGCGCGTGCGCCTGCACTGCCCTCGGCCGCAAGAAAGGCGCCCCCTCAGCGGACGAGAACGAAGGCGACGACACCGAGCCCGAGTCTTCGGACGTCTCGGCTTATTTGTACGTGTACGCTTATAAATTGAAGAGAGGCGTTCGAGGAGGGCGCAGGGAGAGGAACACGCTGGCGCTCCGCTTCCGGTCCTTCGATCGCTTCGACGACAACCAAAGGGAGGCGCTCAAGTGGAGGCACGCGGTCAGGTGTCTGATCGAAGGTCGCCCCGTGTCGACGGCTGCACCCCCGGCCAAAGACGACCGACGCGTTCTAGTGCTGCTCAATCCGAAGTCGGGCTCCGGCAAAGCTCGAGAGCAGTTTCAGAAAACTGTGGCTCCTCTCTTCGCAGAGGCTGAGGTCTCGTACGACTTGCACGTCACCAAGAAAGCAGATTACGCCAGAGAGTTCGTCCGCGAGCACAATCTGTATCGCTGGAGGGGCATAGTCGCCGTAGGAGGAGACGGGATAGTTTACGAGATCCTCAACGGCCTGTTCGAAAGGTCCGATTGGAAGCAGGTGCTCGAGGAGCTGCCCCTGGGAGTCATTCCTTGCGGTTCCGGGAACGGCCTCGCCAGGACCATTTGCCACATCTATGAGTAATATATTTATTTATTACAAAAACACAGCGTTATTTTCACTATTTCCTTTGTGATCATGTGTGATATCACGGCCAATAGAGCCGTGACTTTTTGTCACCTGAGGTAAAAGGACAAATTTGCCCCCCTATATACCTTTTTTAAGTATAACCTATATATTTTTTCTTATTGAATTCACTGCGGTCCAATTTATTTAATAGCAAAAATTAGACTTCTTACCTATTATTTATATATAATTTAATTATGGTATACCCTGTACCCATTGTAATTCACACAACACCAATGGTTGTTTTTATGAATTTGATATATGAAACACTAAATACAGCCTTGGCCATAATAATGGGGCACCCCAATAAATGTGCTATATCTTTAAAAATCGTGAAAATATAAATAAAATACCGATTACTTTTTTGGCATACTGTCAACTAATGACTTGCAGGTAGATGGAGACAATTTTGGATTTGAAATTGTGTTGGGCAACATTTCCTTTTAATTTTGCTCATAAATGCTTCGTAGGATTTAGGTCTAGTGACTGTGTAAGCACTTCTAAAAGCGTTAGACCCTTTGACGCAAACTAACCCCTGCTTTTTAGCGAAGTATGACACGGGGCGTTTTCTTGCTGAAATCAGCTGGTAGCGTGGTCAATTAGAAAGGCTTAGAAATATTTTATAGTAGGAATCCAATAAAGTGGATTCCAACATTGAAATATAAATGTCACTATTCATACTACCCTCGCAAATATACAGATTTCCTACCCCTGCTGCTCCCATGCAATCCTAGACCGTAACGTTTCCGTCACAATATTTGATTTTGGGTACTAAGCAATCATCCACATATTATTCTCCAACTCTTCGACGCACCTGCACTATACCAAGGATTTAAACAAAATGTTTAAAAAAGTATGATTATTTTAAAAATTATTGCTTTAGAAATTTTTAATTAAAATATGTTTTTAATATTTTTTTTATATTAACCAATTTTAGTTTAAAATTATCTTAAAGTGGGATTCATCAGACAAAATGACTTTCGCAAAATCTTCAGAAGTCCAACCTCGAAGTCATGATACGTCTCTGTCTGCTCCTTCTGTGAGTAAATGTCACATATTTTATAATACACACACGAAATGTGTTTACGCCTCAAAAGTGAGCCACTCCGACGATCGATAACTAAAGGGAAGAACGCATTGTCTATCGTACATCCTTTCCACATAAAGAGTAGTTTTTAGCTGATGCTTATAAGTGATTAACGTCTCGGGACGGATCCGCTATTAGGTGGTCCGTGAAATATTTCCAATTATTAACGTAATTGTTTAGCTACGAGATTTCTTCTCCATTTTAATAAAAAAAAAATTTCGAGGCGAGTTTCGTTTGTTTGAAATGGTCGTTAGAATGACTACTTAATTATAACAAATTGTGGCGGTGGTCATCAAATTAAGTTGTTCATATATATTATATATACAATATAAGGTACTTAAATGCTTATTTTACTCTTGCGATACGAAACGCATAGTCCAATATTATAATGACGTACAATATTGATCTTTACGTTGCATTGGAATATGCAAATTAATAAATATAAAATTTTCAATTTTATGTTTCATTAGATCAGATTTAATTGGAAATTGAATAAATTTCTTATATATTTAAAAATATAGTATTATTTTATGGTAATACTGTATTAATCAACTCGTGTATTCCATATTAATAATAATGATTTCTAGTATCGTGAAATGGTTTTATAAAATATAGAAAACTGTAAAAGCGTTATGTTACATTATAATAAGATGTGTATCAGGAAAATTGATATTTTAATCTCGATTTAAATTTCGATTTTCCTGTTTCGTTTGGCGCACATTTTCACAAAGGTCGTTTAAAGTATTCGCCAGCTGGTCAATTGACACAAAAATTAATACAACAAATAGTAAATAAAGTGTAGGTGTAATTATTGACCATATTTAACCTTTATTGGATTTTTTTTTATTGAATCCTCTTCGGTCCAATTTATTTTAATTCAATAATCAAGCTTTTTACATATTATTTATATATAATTTATTTGGGGTAAACCATATACACGTTTCAGATGTTGGGACTACTACCTGATAATATAGGAATTTGATTTATGGGAATAATACATTTTTGATAAGCCATGCCTAGTCCACATCGCGACGATTTTTTTATCCTTTGATGCAAATACTACAATATATATTTTATTCCTAGTGTTAGACCCAATTGTACTAATTAAATATAATTTTTGAAAAAGTTAATTATCAGCAAGTAATATAATCGTGTAGAATTGACAGGTTGATCGAGTTTTATATGTTGGCATCACTATAAATCAGACAGCTGTCAATAATCACGCGTGTTCAAAGTATCAAATGCAGGGACGTCGTTTTAACTTTTTCCATGGGGACAAAGGTTGGTCAGTCAGTGAACATTTTTTTTAATATTTCGATTTCATAGTATTTTTAATTAAATGACATGTATTTTTACGACCAAGTTCAAGTTCAGTCTTTACGTTAAAAGCAATAAAATCGTACGCTCGGTTACCTAACTTTAATATTATATTAAGACTTTTTACAAGAATATTACGACTTACAATAAGTGAGAACCGAATGAAACAAATCTAAACTGAATTTTGTTTTGAATCTGAATAATAATTCCTTCTCTATATATATAATAATTTTTCTCTTGCTAAAAATTCAAAATCTAATGAAATTTCATACAGTTCTTTATATCTACATCTAAGTTATGTTATTAAAATATCTACCACTCCTTTCATTTCTACTGCAAATAAAAAAATATAATCATAAGGAACAGACTGTTGAGATCGATCATCTAATTTGAAAAGTTTACATTGTTTGTTTTCAAATTTTGTTGACAATTTCTCACTCCTATTTTTTTTTCCTAGATGGGGTCTCTCTTATTTGCTGTAAGAAATCAGATAATCCTTGTATTAAACGCGAAGTTTTAATTATGGTAATCGTTTTTGACTACAAGGATTTGTTTATTCTAGCAACTTTTTGCAATATTTAATTCCATGCAGATAGTGTACACAAACATTTAAAATTAATTTGTTTCAGTAAGCTCTTAATTTCGACTCTTTGTAAGGATTGTTTATTTTCTAAATCCATTTAAACGTTATATACTAATTGTATTTTCTGACCCAATTCCTTGATGACATTTGCTCTTAAGGCCCATCGTGTGTTTGTATGACCTTTCAAAGTTGTTTTTAATACAGACATTAGTTTATTCCATTTAGTAGTCAAATTCACAAAAAAACGTATAGATTCTACATAATATCAAATAATAAAAATTATAATATCAAGTAAAAAGAGTCGTCTTATACAATTGCGTTGCAATGCAATGAGTCTTTTTGGGGCACGTGAATTGTTTTATGAAATGAATGAACCATAATTATTTATTTCACATAAAAAATATTATTTTATGTTACACTCCTTGAACAGAAATAAATTTCAGGGTCAAAACTGTTTGGCTAGGTAAATAAATCGAAACATTCGCGGTTGATAGCATATCACCTAACAAAGTTTTTCCACCTGAAATTCTGTATATTATTGCATAATTATAAAGTAAAAACTTTACGATATATATAGATAAATTAGATAACATAGTAATCAAGAAATAACATCCATTAACGTACGAACATTTTTACCGGATGTTTGTCATTTTGGTATTTTCTTACCACTTGGAAAACCGCGATGATTCTCCCGATTAAGAAACTAGGAAAAGAACTAAAATTAGAATCAATTATCGCCTTATTAGTTTATTTTCGTAAAAATATTTAAAAAAATATTATTACACTTAAAAGAGTATCTGAGGAATAAAAGCACGAACGAAGAAATATGTTTTTTCATTCATAATATTTCGAATAAATTGAAATTGATTGCAATGGTTACAAATCAGTACCTTATAATTTAATAATATGTATGTTGTATAAAAGATTTATAATAAAAATCCACAAAAACATAACACGTACTTCACATAAATTTGCGACGCACACCTTTTTTTTAAATAAGTGTTAAATGATAATGAAGGGCGAGCCTTTCCAATTTTTGTTTCGTTTAACGAACGTATTCTGCGAGTTTCGGTCATAGTGGAAACCCGGGAATTTGTCCCCTCTCCCCCCCCCCTCTCTAGGCAGGCCTGTATGTGTATTAAGTTTCCATAATATTATTATTATGGAAAATTATTATTAAAATAGTCGAGGTCGAGCATATTAAAAAATAAAGATAATGATCTGGAACTTTCGTTGTACACTAATGTTTGTTGGCTTAGCACAGTAGTCGGCAAACTTATTAGCCAAAGAGCCAAATATTTACATTACAACGATTAAAAAAAAATTGAGAGCCAAATTTATTTATTAATTTAGCAAACCTTTATTATAATTTTCCAAATCAACACAAAGACGTTCAAATTTAGAGCTCCATATTTCCTTGTTTTTTAAATCCAGCGCGTAAATGCCGGTGGATATTTGTGCCAGAGCCGCACTTAAGGGGCCAAAGAGCCGCATGCGGCTCCGGAGCCGCACTTTGCCGACCTCTGGCTTAGCAGAAGTCAAGTTATTAGAAGACATAAAAAGTTTTATCTCTGATAGAGGTGATGGTTACCCACAGTAAGCAAACAATTATTTAATTTATCATTTTTAGCAGAATAGCTCAAAACTCAGCGATTGGAATCTTGAATTACAAGGCAAAGATAAATATTTATTAGATATGATAAGCTCAATAAAATATTTTCAACAACTTATAATATTGTTTAAAGTAAAATGCATTTTCCGTATAACATAAAACATAATGATATTCGAACTAAAAATGTTGAAAAACAATTTAAGGCTTGATTCGAAGATTTTGTCAAGATTGAAAATATCACACTATTTTTTTCAAATTCCTTTCAGAAAGATCTAATCTTTCAACAAGTCAAATCTTTACAATATTTAAAGCAAATCAGAATGAACTATAATTGATAATATTCAATCTTCAGAATGATTTATATTTAAAATTCAGAGGTTGAATTTCGAAATACATTAAAGATAAATACCTAATTCTTACAAATGGGATACAAAAATTAATCTCTTGTTTTGGCTCTATATATTTGGCTAAATCCGCAGTTTTTAACATTATAAAATTATTTATACAAAATTATTTGAGTGGTGAACATATTGCCAAATCAGGGCAGATCAACGGTCATAATATTTTATCTAATGTAGAACTAACTCTATTTCTATTTTTTTTATGAAATTATTTTAAATTGTTATTTTTATCTACTGAAATATTTAATAAGCATTTTTTATTTGTGAACTTATAAAAAAATATATTATTTATACCCTAAATAATTGGCAGATTGCGATGATTTTTAATAGAAAAAAGTAGATCGCCACTATCAGGCGCGTACGGTGAGATACATTCCCTTTTGCTCGCTCGCGTGAGAGTGAGTGAGAGATAAGGTCGTGCGTTACGTGCGTTCCATACGGCCACTTCTCACTCATTCTCGTCACTTAACACGCGAGCGAGCGAAAGAGAATGTATCTCACCATACGCGCCTGGCCACTACTAAAATGTTGGAATTATTCATCACGATATTAATCCTTGAGATTAGGAAAATCTTGGAAAACTTCATCTGTGATGATCAATCGAAATCACTAATTCTGATTCCCAAGACTATAGAAATTGAAAAACACTTGCGTCCACATGGGATTTGATCACCGAATTATTCTATCGTGCTGGTAATGATTTATAATATCAAGAAATTTAATTCAAAAAAATATATGCTTAATAAAAATGTAGGAAAATAATTTTGTGATTAATAATATTAGGCTTGATACTTGAGGAATTTTCCACCTCATTTCTCATTTATTCCTCAAACCAATTTTAAACTTGCTCTTTCTTTTTTTTTCTGTATGGTATAAAAAAAAATGCAAATAAGAAGTAGGAAATGTTATAAAAATCTTTAATGATTTCTTGCTAATATGCTGATATTAATTTTCTATTTTAATCAAATTACCATAATTCATTATTAAAATTATTTATCTTGCTTTATGATATTTAGTTTCGATTGACTTAATCCTGTTAAATAATTAAGTTTATGGATCAGTATAAAAGTTTTTATATATACTTTCTCTTGAAAAGATATTTGAGAAATTCCCTTTGAATCCTCTCGTACGTTTCTATACGTTAGATCAAGATTTTAAATACAAATGAGACAAATAGGAACGATCAAAAAAAACCTTCGACCTTCTATTGCATCCGCGTACTGCTAAATTATTTATTTTCGCATGGTTTCTGATTTAATTTATGGGGTGATAATTTATTATCAAATACTCGAATTCCTACATAATTTTCCGTTTCTAAATTTACACCTAACTGGTCGTTTTGTATAGAATTTTAATGACAAGAAGCTTTGAAGAATTTGCTATTACATTGTTTTTGAAGTGTTTTTCAGCCCTGTTTTTTTTTAACTAATGGTAAAGAGTAACACTTTTTTAAAACTACAGTTAATGGATTATAACTGTTTTAGTTTACCTGTAACCGTCATTATTTGTTTTGATATCAATTAAAAAATATTTTGTTGCTAAGTTGCAATCTGAATTGAATTTGTTATTTTGTGTTTTTTAAATTCAAGCTAGCAGCATTAATTGCATATTAACTTTTTATTCTGCAGACGATTTCTCTCCAGATTCTCAAATAGGAGTCCAGATATCAGCATGTTCCAATTTTAGCTTCTGCTAATTCTTCAATTTGTATCTATTTGAAATCTTGTAATTCCACAGTACTGTTGATTACAACATCCGAATACTTAATTATATTATTTGTCTGTTTTAAATTTTTAAATTGGCCGGCCAGTCGTTTCTTTGTTAGCTCGGGCATTGGTGAATGCTGACGTTTTAAGTTGTGTAAGCTGGAGACATTTATTTAACATATACATATATTAATTAAGTCCATACATAGCAGTGCGCACATTAATTTCCATAGTTACGTAGAAGTTTTTTATTATAAATATGGAATTAGAAAGCGGCTGCTTTATCGATTATCAATGGTTCGTCTCGGTCGATCAATACTCGGCGTAGCTCCGCTTTGTGCGAGTTCCCTGTTCTTAATATTTTATCCGTAAGGTTTAAAAAAATCTGTAGATTTGGCAATAATGTAATTTCGGAGAATTTTTAAAAACAGATTCTAGACATATTTTTTGATTTTATGTAAACTAAGATCTTTCAGGTTTTGACTCTGCAGCGAAAATATAAATTACCACATATATAGATAAATGTAGATGCCGATTTCTAGCTGTAGAATTTAAATGGCAAGTCGGAGATCTTTGCTGGAGTGTCGGACTGAATTATTGTCGGCTGTGATTTATCGCAATGTGTTCCTTTAACGATTTTGGACGATCCGCTGATGTGCTATGACTCCTTCATCTGCTCCTTCTGTGACTCAATGTCACATATTTTATAATGTTGGTTCGAGACAGCTCTAGCAAATCGTAGATGAGGATGTTTGTTGACCAATTGCATCGCTTCTTAGACACACGAAATGTGTTCACGCATTAAAAGTGAGCCACTCCGGCGATCGATAACTAAAGGGTAGAACGTATTGCCTATCGCACATCCTTTCCACATAAAGATTAGTTTTTAGCTGACGCTTATAAGTGATTAACGTCTCGGGACGGATCCGTGAAATATTTCCAATTATTAACGCAATTGTTACGATATCTCTTTTCCATTTTAGTAAAAGAAAACTTTCGAGTCGAGTTTCATTAATTCGAAATGGTCGTTAGAATGACCTCTCAATTATAACAAATTGTGGCGGTGGTCATCAAATTAAGTTGTTCATACATATACAATATAAAGTACATACCTAAATGCTTATACTCTTGCGATACGAAACGCACAGTCCAATGTTATAATGACGTACAATATTGATCTTCACGTTGCATTACAATATACAAATTAATAAATATAAAATTTTCAATTTTATGTTTCATTGGATCAGATTTAATTGGAAATTAAATGTACTTCTTATATATTTAAAAATATAGTATTATTTTATGATAATACTATATCAATCAAGTCGTTCAATTCCAGGTAAAATGACTAGGAATTACTGAATGTTTTACCGTAATATATTGATAGAAGTATCTCTAATGAAATAAAATACTGAAAAATTTATAATCAAATCGTTTAAAATGGCTTCAAAAAATAGAAAATATATTGGGTGTGACATAGGTGTCTTTGGACTGCAATGGTAAAATCATTTTGGGTATGATATACACACATGCCTTTGGACTTTTAAAGGTTAAAAATAGGAAGAAATCTAGAAATATATTTTTTTTCCAAATTGTGGTGCTTTTTAGGAACATGGTAGTTAGACGGTCTGTTTGGTAGCGTGCCTATGCACGATTTGATAAGGACAGGTCACTTGTCATGGAGAAAAAGTTTGGCGTGGAAAGGTGAAATTAAAAATTATGGGCGAGTCAGGATTTCGCGCTACGCGGACTAATGATTTCGCACTCAAAGTGAACTTTGCAAAATAAATTCAAATTAGGTTATATTCTACGTGTTATATGTATTTCCCATTATCATATATAAATATATACACATATGCATAAAACCACTTATATATTATACAGGATTTTGGCGCAATCACCATTAAACGCCTACGGTATCGAAGGTTATCGCGTTGTATTATCGATTTTGTTTGGATTACGATAAATACGTAACTTTATGTACTCTTACTGCAATTAAACGTCTCTGTTTTTATTTTCTTACTATTTATTTTTGATGTAGGGGCAATATAATGGTTAACGAGTAGCGCTTAATAATAACACAAAATAATGAACCAATAGCGAGAACGAACTGGCTTATGTGCTTCAACGTTTAACCTTTATTCTTTTCATTTCTGCCCTTTCGATATTACGAAATTATATGTACACAATCATTTGTTATTAAAAGCGACGCTATAATTTGATTTTGATGCGTTGCAAATCACATGGAAGAATATGATATAGCGAAATGTATAATGATATTTTTCCAATGCGGCACTGCGACATGCAATTTTCCGACATAGGCTCTAATACAGGGCTCGGCAACCTATGACCCGCGGGTCACCAAGTGACCCGTTTGATGATTTGAAGTGACCCATTTCAGTTCTGCAAATATAATTTTTTTAACGTGTTACGATGTCACGACTAGACCACATATATGGTTATTAGGACCAAAAATATTCACCGACCCGGATAGTCTTTTTAAGTCACATTTTAATTATTTTGACCCGCAGCCAAAAAAGGTTGCCGAGACCTGCTCTAATATGTATAGGATTCTTCATATGTATGTGGATGAAAAGAATGAATAAATTCGGCATTGAAGTTTGAGGGATTTTGCGGTAAATTCGAAATAGATTAAGATAACTAGTACTACCAGAATTAAAGAAGTATTTCATATTTAAAAAAATAATAACAGCATCTTCAAGCAATTTTATTTGCAAGTCCAACTCTGTGGATATCGTTCTATAAACCTGTTAAATACTAGTACAAATATGTCGATTGTTACTGAGTACACATACTAAATGATGGAACGATTTGAATTAGACATATGCGATTAATGTATTACTCATTTATTTGTATAGGTACAAATAAGTTTATCTTGCTTCTAAATGTCATCTCGGTCGATTCGGCGTAGCTCCGCGCTATACAAGTTCAACTGAATAAGTGAAGTTGTAGTCCTGGATGATGTTCCAGACTGAAATGTCCGAAGGAAGTGATTCAATACGCCAGTGTTCTGGCTTATATGCCTTTGAAAATTGGGGGAAGTCCAACGTCCCTATCAGCCTTCGTTCCATTGATTAGGGTGGAAATAGCCTCTTTGTTAACGTCCGATATATCTTATTAAACTGTATACATGCGTAACGGTGATTCTAAATCTGTAAAAATTGATAACGTCGTCTTTATATAGAATTAATCAGCAAGCGATTTGAAATTGTTAATAGATCGTCCACTCGGATACGTACTATCGTTTATTTACGCTGATGCGTAAAACATCATTTCTTATAAGATCCAGGGAAAGAAATCGATTGCTTTTTTGATAACCTATTAGCAAGTCCGACATTACGCAAATGTTCCTTTTTATTATGAGACGAATTTAGTTATATAATGCTTAATCTAATACCGGGGCTTTTTTGTCATGTAATGCGGTAGAACGGCGTTCCGGTACCTTTATTACGGTATTTTTAATGTTTTACTGAATACACGTGCGTAGCGGTTGACAATCTGCGGAACATTTTATTTTTTATTTTTACTTAAATATGACATTATTATTTTTATTTTCATTATTTTTAAGTGTAAAAGTTTTACTCCAAGTTTAAAAATAAAAGAAAATTCTATATATGCTCGTTACTGCGACGGTTTTATTGCTTTTGACGTGAATTTTTGCCTTCTGGGAAGTGATAATTGTTTTTGCGCTCCTATTAACCAAAATTCGGTTTGAATATACTTTGTTCAGCCCTCTTATATTAGAAGTCCATAGTAATATCGATTAGCATAGCTATCATATTTTTAAAACATAGTGTAGTATAAAGGCAGACAAACTAGGGAGCAATATGCGAGATGCGACGTCTGTCTGTACTTCTTCCGCTTATTTCCACCGAGAGTTGAGTTGAAGTTTGTATTTTAACCTAAAGAAAGTTCTTAAATTGTAATTAGAAAATTTACAAATTTAAAACAGCATATATGTAATTTCACTAGCGCTTATCAGTTAAATTATATTTTCGCTAGTCGAAATATATATCTACTGGTGAAAATTATATCACTGAAATAACATATTTTTTAAATATTTTCGAAATAGATTCGAGACTTTTTTTATGCCTCCACTTCACTCTCCGAAAGTTGTCCTAGTGGAAGTTCGACCGAAGTCGGTCAAGGTCGCCGTTTTTCGAATAGCGTTCGCACAGCCGGGAATTTCATACGCGTGCGCGCTTCCCGACATGGAGGACGTACAGGCCGCAGCTGTCACCTATGTGCTCTATGTGCTCTCACGTATTATAACTACGTGCGTGTTTTAAACACAAAAAAAATTAAAACCAAATGGAGAAAAAGGAGATGGTGGATGATTGCAATGCACCGTAATAGATCAATATTAGTAAATAAGACATTTTATGTTGAATCGAGGCTTCACTGTCACTAATAAATAATAAACAGGAAACGTTCAAGTGTGCAATTAATGAATAATTTCTATTCTTTTTTAAGGAAAAGTATGGAAAATCAATTTGCTGAATTGAGATTTTATATACAAGATATAGCTTAGGTCTTTCTCTTTATGATACATGTAAAATTGACTGCGGATTTTTGCGGTTTTTAACACATTGTTTACCTTAAAAATGCATTATTCTTAAAAATGGGACGGGGCTTAGTCGCGAAAGTTACGACCTAAACCTTTTAAACCATTATAACTTTTTAAATAGGTAACGTGTTAACGTCAAATTTAAAATACAGTTTTGTAATGATTGTAATTTTTTAATAATATGGTTACCGTGGTAAAATCAGTAAACGTCAAATTGTGGATCGCGTACTAATAAAATAAAATAAAAATTTGTTTAGAATCACTAAATATACACATATTTAAAAAAAACGATACCGAGTATGATAAAATGCTAGTCAAATACTTTTTCTTAATAAAAAACAGCAAATTTGTGACATATACAATTTTTTTTTACGCTACGCGGCGAAATTCGCACGACCGTTCAACACGGAATTCCTCTTCCTCGGGCCTACAATTAAAGAAATACTTTAAATAATTGTATTTTTTAGCACTTATAATATTATATATTTGACTAAGAGCACTTATGGAATCAACTAAAGTGGAGAAATAATTTTGGCCGTCCAGATCGGGCAAAAATACCACACAGTGCAGCGATCGTGAAGACGCCCATATTGAAATTGAATCGTTCTATCTCAGTTTGCGATAAACCATATCATTATCTCTCTCTCTCTCGTCACTTAACACGCGAGAGAGCGAAAGGGGAAGTATCTCGCCGCTCGCGCTCGAAAGAAAAATGCGTCTTCGGAAACCGACTTCGGAATTTTTCGAGGCGCTCGAAGTTGACCGCGTCGACCTAACTTACCCCCACTTTACCTTCCGTTGGCGGTAACCTCGGAGAACTTCCGAGAGATTTTAGAGCGGGGACAACCGAGCTCGACCGAAGTAACCCCGAATTTTCACATTATATTCACCGTCCTTGGCCAACTGTCGCCTACTTTCGGAGAGTGAAGTGCAAGCATTAGATTTTCTTTGAGGGATTTCCCGATAATTTCTGGTTTGGAAACAGGGACGTTATTTCTACTTTATCCAGAGAAAGTGGGCAAAATTTGGCCAGTCAGTGATCGTTTTTCTTAATATTTTAATTTCAATAAAATTCATAGTATTTCATTAAACTACATGCATTTTTTTGGCCAAATTTAAGGAGGGGCAAATGCCCCCTTGATGATTTTACATTGACACTTTGATTGCCGAAATCTGATGTATTATATATCTGATGTATTATGTATCATATATTTGAATAAACTTTTATTCAAATATATGATATTTTACAATTTTATTTTAAATTTAGTCTTCAGTTGTATATTTGTATTTGTTTATTTAACTTTAGATTTGACATGTCAAAAGTAAATAAAAAATATATTTTTTTTTTAATTTTTTATGCGCTTCGAAGCATAGGAAAAGCTGCTTTAAATGATATTTTAATATAATTTTCTCTAGTAAAAATCTTGACAAAAAGTGAGTTCCGGCACCTTTTTTTGTTGAAAAAAAGCCCTGTCTAATATTTATATTTAATTTGTTAACACATTTAACACAAAATAAATGTGTCGATGAAGCCTATGTCTCAAATATCGTGTTATGTCGCACTATATGTAAATGCCAGAATCCCAATAACCAGCGTTTTTTTTTCTGTCAAAAAAAATACTGAATGGTGTTTTCCAAATTGCTACTTTGAATCTGCTTCGTCCACAAAAACACTAAAGAAAAATTGTAATAGAGTTTTTAAATAATTTCTATAAAAAGAATATACCAAATTTTTGGATTTGTTACTCCGAATTAAATTAAGATAAAAAACGAATTTTTAGTAAGTTATAGTTTAATTGTAATAATATTAAAATCTAGTTCAGAATAAACCTATAATATGCCTATTTTTAATAAAGTTTACGAATACACTTTTACATTTTATATTACGTTATAGTTTTATACTTTTAGTTTATATTAAAGTAGTTAGATTTTCAATAATATGAATATACTTTTATATATGTTGAATTGTCAGTGTTGTTGTTTTTTTTATATTCTAAATTCTATGTATATTTATATAAATAAATTTGAATGTGTGTAAGGTTTTTGTACGGTAAATATAAATGCGAGAAAGATGCTAAAACGTAACATTTTATTTGCTACAAAACACGAAATTCATGAACGAAAAATGCGAAATTGGAAAAAAATAGATGCGAAATATCCGTATCTCTAGGGATTGGATACAAGAATAATTTACTCGCGTAAGTTTCCACTCGGATTTTCTCGTATACATACAATCCAATAGTACGACTACACTGGACTGGCTAAAGTCCAAAACATTCTTATAATATAAGGTCCAACAACATATCACTAGTATGAATATATGTCAAAATCAATAGAAAAATTCTGGTATTTTTTATGTTGACTCATATATACGTATTACCTATCGAATTCAGAATTATCTTATAAAAAGGTTTTGTTAAATATCACGTATATTTTACATATGCCGCGTAGATTGTCGTTATGTCTTGAGAAAACTCCTTGATGCTTAAAGGTTGCTACTCGACTACTAAATCCTGAATATGTAGTTTTACTCTGGCCCCATCACCAATTACGACCCTTACTTTTTCGGGCTTTGGCTCGACCTCCTTCCTGGGCTGTCGCCATTGTCAGTCGCGGTCGGATAAACTAATGGTCTCCAGCATCGCTGGTCAATTTAAATACACATATAGGAGATATTAGAAATGAGGATATGCTGGTTGACGACGAGTTATACACAATATCTTATGAGGGAAAATATGTGTCTCCATAAATCGCCATCTGTTCAAAGCGATTCTAGCAGATTTGTCAAAAATGTTTGGTTTTCTAGGCAGATTTTTCCTAATTGTTGCCAGCGTTTTTACTACAATTAATATAATGTTTTTATTTGCGATTCGAAAAAAGGTAATTAAAGGAGTGGCTTTTGTACAATATCCTATGTCGGTGGCGTACTATATTTGCAAGTATGTTATTTATATTTTATTTTATTGCCACAGTTTTCTTTTTCTCTGATTTTTAAAGGGTGGTGTCTAATCCGCCAATGATATGTGTTTTTGCCCTAGAGAGTTTTGATTGCGTCCCTTATTCTTGACGTCGCGGCCAGTACATCAGCGCTTGAGAACGCTCCTCTAGCACTCTTAAATCTTGCCATACATAAATATGTTTTTGGCGAAAGCTATGAGGAGCTACATAATCGTTTTTTTTAATTCTAGTGATATAATTTAATATTCAACAATAATATAGTGTATATGTATGTTTGAGTTTATGTTTACATTCGCGCGTGCTAGAGCCAAGTCACAAGAATAAAGTCATATACTTCGCACGAAAATACGATTGTGTGTTGTTTTTGTTTTTACCTACGCTACAATAACGGTTATTATCGGGAAACTGCCGCGTATCGGCATACTTCGAAGAGTGTATGCAGAAGTTGATAACAATTTTACACGTATGATATATTATTTAAAAAATGTAATTATTAACTTTCTCGACAGTTTTCTTTGGTTTCGTTCCAAGAAGGGTTTGGTTTTGTTCCAATAAGTTAACTTTCTTATGATGTAGAAGAAAAATATTGCCAGTTCATTTTCAATTTTCAAAAAGTCACTATGAAAAATTGTGAGAGTTCCGAATCCAAAGACAGTTTGATGTTAACTGATACGTCAAAAATTCGTACTGTAATAATTTTGTGAATGCATTGTCGATACATACGCGTAAGAATATTCGTTGTCTCGCTTATTCTTGTTGAAGAGG
The DNA here is from genome assembly GCF_051122295.1 of Plectrocnemia conspersa. Classification (NCBI taxonomy): domain Eukaryota; kingdom Metazoa; phylum Arthropoda; class Insecta; order Trichoptera; family Polycentropodidae; genus Plectrocnemia; species Plectrocnemia conspersa. Next base: position 9,645,668 of record NW_028277166.1, on the reverse strand, counting down.
CAATGCTCATTTCAGTGTCACATCCGGCTATAAAAATGAATATTTCGGTCTATTTCGCACAAAATAAAATATATGTAATATCACAGTAACTGGTTGTCAACTGTGACTAAAGCGTCTGTGTATTTTGGATAAACATTGGAAGGCGTGATGTTCACTGCTATAAAGCAAATTGGTGGGGCGCGTACATCCAAAGTTGTCATCTATATTTCACTTATGAATAATGAAGAAATGGATAGTTCTCAAAGTGATTTTTTTGCCGTGTCTGGGGAAAGAAAGCATTCTCTTGGTATTTTTAATTTTACCAGTAGGATAGACCAGCGGTATAAGTCATAGAAGACCTGTATTCAAATCCTATGTTGACTATTCCTTTTCAATTTTATCGTGTTCATGGAATCAGAATTAATGATTATTATATAACTATAATTGTGAAATTTACAGACTTACCACAAATACAAAAGATGTTACTTACTTAATAGTTATAGATTGTTTACCACGTTGCAACGTATTGAGCTAACGTCTATCATACTGCAACGAAATATTCACAATAAATAACTTTGCACACCTGTCAGGCCACCAATAAGTATCAGTTTTAAAAGCGTTAATTGCGTCTTAAATGATGTTTTTAGGTTCATTATTTTCGAAATTATTTTATGACGGTGAACTCAAACGTTGCTTTTATGCGTAGATAAAAAAATGTATTAGTTTTTACAACTTTGCTGAAAGCAAATTTCGTCTCGCATCTAATTTATGTTGGTCGCCACGACATTGTTTTTTTTTTACAAAACGTAACAATATATTCTGGCTAACGTATATAACATTTATATTTGTGATCGATATGAAGTACATTATCGCACGATGAGAAATATTTATCTATAGTCTATTCATTGTCAAGATATATAATACATAAAAACAACGTTAAAGGAACTACGTTATTACTTGCATCAAAATGCAGAAATTTAAAAGTACGCGAACTTGAAAGGCACTAAAGCACGTGTATCGTTTTACTGCACTTTAATGCACTGTTTGAGTTTTTATTAGCTCATTTTTATTACATAATAATAAGACGGGTTAATGATAAGGTATTTTATTAATTAATTAGCTTATTTTATTATTATATTATTTAGAAAATATTTTGGGAAATATTCCATTGATACGTAGAAAATATAAGGTAATCTTAAGTCGACTCTGATTTTATCGTGTTTGATTAAGTGAACGATCTGGGGTCAAAATAAGTCCATGCAGTATAAAATAAGCCTCAGCTGGTTTTCCCTAATCTATTTCTTGGATCCACGCACGATAGAAAAAAAATATATTTACCCGAATTGACCCTGAGAGATTATATTATATGCATATGCTACCGCAATCCTTTATTAACATTTTGGAAAACTTTACTTTAATTTATGTATGTTGTGAATAGACTAAAGTAAATGAAATGCAAGCCAATCAAATCAGGTTTCAGAGTATGTTTAAATGAAACATCCTTATAAAATCTTATTGTGTTCGATCAGAAGTTTGCAGTTATGACTGCTGCTATTTTTATCGTTAAATCTAATTTATCAATAGCGTCATTGGCAAAATTGGCCCAGCAATTGTAATTTATGAATGTACTAAATTGCTTCTATCTTGGTTTATGATTGCAGTGAGCCGTACGATAGGAACCCCGTCATGGCCAGCACCTTGGCCATCGTCAGAGGTCATACCAACGCTATGGATGTCATCAGAGTCGAGACTAAGACTCAGGTAACCAATAAAACTCTGTGTACCGATAAAAACTATATTGCTTTTAGATCATCTTAATTTTTCCTTAAACTGTATTGATTTTTCTACTCTACTTACTTTAGTTTGGGTACCTGTAACAAGAAATATTTATTACGAAACCAGTCAATATTTACACAACGATGACTTTATTACTAGGATTTTCCTCTTAGTCTATCAAAACATTAATCTACTAAGTAAATAATTTAAGAGAACTATTTTTTTAACCAGTTGTTTTTTTATACTTTGCTACAAAATCCAAGTATTCAATATGATTCATGATGTGAAGTTATATTTACATATGTCATATATTATACATTTATTTGCTGTTTAATAAAAAAATATAATGAATAATTCTGTTCAGTGGCAGGTTTTGAACACTACGGTGTGCTTAAAAATATAAAATATATTATGTATTGATTTAAAACATATCAAATATAGGGCACCCCAACAAAGCCGCGCAGGACAAGCCGCGCAAAGTCAAAACAAAATTAATTTTATAACATGGTTTTTATTTATTAATAATTACAAATATATATAGGAAAAGGGAGGCGTCTCGCTACCGCTCGCGCCTACTTTCACTGTAGAACCAAACAACCTAACCTTTTTTAATGATATTGTATTGATTTATTTTTATTTCGGCATATTTTGTAACTGTCCAGCATCATCCAATCTATGACTAACTGTTCAAAAAGCGAATTACTAGTGATAGAGCTGTCTACAAAACAAAATAATTAGAATTAAAAAAATCATTTTCTTTCATTTTATTCAATTTTATAATTTTGATTTGCGCGGCAATGTCGGCGCGGCTTTATCGTCGCGGCAATGTCGGGGTTGTATTGCGCGGGATTGTCTTGCGCAATACAATGTCGGGGCGGCTTAGTCGGCGCGGGATTGTCCGGCGCGGCTTTGTCGGGTCCCCCATATATAGTACACCATCAAATGAGAAAGTCCAACAGCTGCACAATATCTTGAAAAAATTAGCAACTTCTGGAATTTCGGCAATAACCAAGTTTTTTATTCATTATTTTGTTTGTCAGCTATTAGTTGGTATGGCTATGGCAGTTATAAATATCATCAAGATAAGTAAATACATTTTAAAAAATAATAATAGAGCACAGTTGGAATGTAGATAATGCAGTGGTACATAGAAGAAAAATAACCACCTGCGTTGTTGTAATACACAAATACTATTTATATTAAAAAATACACAATAAATTTGTTTTTGGTATTCTTGAATTTTTTATGTATTCCACTACTAATATGAACAGATGCGAATAGTTAGACAAATATTCTAATAAGGATTAGTTTTAATGGGTTGTTAAAAAACTATATTTTATAAAAAGACATTGAAATGGAGGTAGTTAATCGACCACAGGCTAACTGTCACATTGTTACATTTTTATACTTGGGAGTGACGGAGATTTAATACGTACATTATTAAAGCTTGCGATAAGGCGTCGAAGATGCTCGGCTTTGTTATGCGGAGCGCGTGTCACTTGAACAATTTATTGTCGATTTGCGTTCTGTACGATATGTATTTTAGTAGCTTCCTCGAATATTGCTGTGCAGTCTGAAATCTCATAGATATCTACAAAAAGGAGTACGATGTGTATACTGTTTTGTATCATAGTGCCTTTTTGCTAGGAGCGTTGGGATACAATTCATTGCATTTCAGATACTGGGGAGTGGTGTCGACAATGTTAGCGCCCTAGAGTCGCGATTGCGTCCCTTATTCTCAACCAATGCGGCTAGAACGTCAGCCCTCTTATTACACTAGCCATCCAGCTTCTATACGAGCTTGCTAGAAAATGATATTTTCGGCGTTAGCTATGAAGAACTGTTTATGTGTTACGGTGCACATTTTTTTTTCATTACCATATTTGTGTACATTCATGACGCATTGGGGAAACCTGTCAAGTTACGATTATCAAATTTCTAATAAAACATATTATGTTTGATGCGTAATTGTAGCAGAAAAGCAACTTTGGATATACTTAGAAGCATTTTGGGTTTTACTTAATTGGTGTCCAGTGGCGTATAATTACATAATTACATGACACGAAAGCCATTAGTGTTATTAGATGTAATATAATTACTATTTACAATGATTGATTGTAGAGAACGTCTCGTTAAAATGATTTTATATTTTGGATGGAATATTTTTTCTCTTTGTTCAATCACGATCATGAACTGTAGCTATTATTATACAACTTAGAAGCATCGTACGTTGAACTAATAAACAAGAGATCAAATTGATGGCGAATAGCAAATTTACGAACGCTCGAAGAATGATCGTTGATAACTATGTCCTAGTTCAGAATAGCAAATAATTGTTGGAAAATTTGAAATTTAAAACATTTTGCATGCATTGTTATTTAATGATAGTTTGATTGCTTTTCACGCTTGAACAACGCTGATCAATTCCGTAATATGAACAAGAAGTTTTGTTAATTACAGGAAACTTCCAAGGTCTTAAGAAAATTTTAATCTATTTTTGGTAATTATGAAATATTGCACTAATAGTTTGACTGTCATTTAGACATAGATAATTAGTTATTCTGATTTGGATATATTCGTTATCTACGTCTATTTTTTATTGTTAAAGCAAACAAAGTCCACTGATAAAAAATACACTTTTACATAGGAATATAGTTCTCTTACATGGTTTATCATAATGCCATGCATAACGGTGAAGGTTTTGTAACCATAGTGTTTTATTTTGTACGCGAGAGAAATCGAGTTCGTCGACATTTCACTCGAGATTTGATCGTTGTAAGGTTGTAAAGTAACCTGGTTGATATGTTTTTATTAATCGCTTGATTAACTCGAATAATTGCTCTTTTATCTTATTTATTTTACGATATTATCTGACGGTTAGGTCATAGTTATTGTCATAATTTTGTTATTGAATTCTACATGATTTTAAAACGATTAAAGTCATGTGTACATTTTTATAAAATGTGTATTTTTTATCTAATCTTTTTAATCCGTGTTTATAGTTAAATAATAAAATTGAATACTTTATGAAATGGCGTAATCATTTAATATATATATATATATATATATATATATATATATATATATATATATATATATATATATATATATATATATATATATATATATATATATATATATATATATATATATATATATATATATATATATATATATATATATATATATATATATATATATATATATATATATATATATATATATATATATATATATATATATATATATATATATATATATATATATATATATATATATATATATATATATATATATATATATATATATATATATATATATATATATATATATATATATATATATATATATATATATATATATATATATATATATATATATATATATATATATATATATATATATATATATATATATATATATATATATATATATATATATATATATATATATATATATATATATATATATATATATATATATATATATATATATATATATATATATATATATATATATATATATATATATATATATATATATATATATATATATATATATATATATATATATATATATATATATATATATATATATATATATATATATATATATATATATATATATATATATATATATATATATATATATATATATATATATATATATATATATATATATATATATATATATATATATATATATATATATATATATATATATATATATATATATATATATATATATATATATATATATATATATATATATATATATATATATATATATATACTATTTTTTTTATTAACTTCGGATAAAAAATACAATAATATTTATGTCATATATAAAAATTAAAAAAAAATTAACTAGGTTAAGGTGTTTATTTTAAACTTTAAACAATAAGGTTAAAGTGATAGGCACGCTCTTTGTTACATCAAGTGTGTTCAAAGTAATATTCGTGATTATGAAATAATATATTTAAGTAAAAAACTCTTCAATATATCGTATAGAAAAAGTAAAAAATTTAGGCTTATTAATCTCAGAAAATTAACAGAAAATACTATGTATTGTTTAATTTATCATTAACTATAATATATTTAATGATTATTTCAAACTTTTGAAGAAGTTGGTCGCAAGATTAAAATTATCGATTACTAATTTAAAACTAGCACTATATAGACGGGTCGTTTTGACTTGTATACATCTATTAAAATTATTTCATTCATGGTTTTTTATCTGTGGGTGGCATAAAATAATTGAAACACTGTGTTTTTATTACATTACGACTAGGGATTCCAATCCCGGGATCCCGGATCCCGGGATCCCGAACGATTTTCAATACCCGATGAGTCCCGGGATTATAAAACATAATCCCGAATTTTTCGGATTGATTGATTTATCAAGTACACTCGAATTATTATTGACAAAATCGTTATATTTTGTGTACAAACTTGCGCGAGTTGCACGTGTCATCTGTGAATATTTGAGGCTGTGAGTCTAAACGTGCTTTTTCAGCAGCAGGCTGCTTAGCAACCAAAATCAGATCAAGACTAAATGATGAAACGCTTGATGCTTTGATGTTACTTCGTGAGTTTTATTCAAAATAATGTTTTCCATTAATTTTGTCTATGAATGTACATATGTACATACATTGTCAAAAGTTCATTTTTTATCTTCTCAAATAAATATATAAGACCTTCCTTTTTTTATTTTTATTATATTATTTTCTATTTTAAGCCCAAGACTAAAATTATACGTACTTCATACATTGTACGTTATAAAAAACAGATGTAATAATATATTGTATTATTCATTTTAAATTATTTTTATCGATAAAATAACATGAAAATTATCCCGGGACTGATCCCGGGATCCCGGGATCGACTAATTGCAATACCGAAATCCCGGGATCAAAATTTTGGCCCGGGATTGGAATCCCTAATTACTATCAGGTTGTCTCCATTAGTGTTTGCGTTTTTTTCTTACACTCCCAAAAGTGTATTGCCTCTTCTACACTCTCACTTCGACTTCGAGAAGATCTCGGTAGGTCAAATTAAATGTTTCGGTTTTCGTCAATTTTTGCCGAGAAAAAATTGTCTCGGTTTTCGTCAGTTGCCTCAGATTTCGTCGTTTTTAATTGATTGCGAGTGTTAATACTTGTAATGTTAATACCTACTACAAATAATTGTCTCGGTTAGCTATTATGATTTGTTTAGCAACATAGAAATTTAATCTATAGTTATTTCAAATATAAATAAAACGTTGTCTTCGGAATGTGATAAATTAGAGAAAATAAAAAAAAAACGTCAGAAAAACAAAAATTAAATCGAATAAAACAGCGTAAAATGTTCGTCTACTATTTTTTATCAACCAAATATGTTATCTCTATTTTTTATAAAAATGTGTTGTTTTAATATTATTTTAATACACTACCATATCTTTTCAACGTCATTATTCATTTGATTGATATTTATCTGGTTGTCTAACATAACAGTTTATCACATATGTGTATTTATAATTAATATTGTATTTAGCATGATAAAAACATTTTTATTCACTTAACCACAATTTAGCATTTGAAAAATAACTATCTCTAATAAATGTAAATATTAACAATTTGCAATTTTCGAGGTTAAGGCAATTTTTAGTGTTGATTAAATATTTGTTAGCATTTTGTACCACAACTTGCCGATTTCCCGATGACCTCTACTTTTTGTTAACTATCATTTTTATGTTCGGTATTTTTGATAATACATTTATTTTTATTCAAAAATTTATTTGCGTATTTCAGTCAGACGACGGAAATACGCAAACGAGTACTAAATAAAATATTTTTTTTTTATACATAAACGTTATAACAATAATCTATCTAAGCATTTAATTTATATTATCATGAACGGCGTATTATTATAAATATTATACATATATACAATTGCACATAAATCAAGGTTAAAAACAAATATCAAAAGCGCAGTATATCCATAGTTTTTCTTTATTACATATAATAATGAATTCTTTGCCTCTATTATGATTTTTTAATAATAATTAAACCAGTGATTCTCAACCATTTTATCTTTTACATTTTGAAAAATTAGTTCTAAAAATAATTTTAATATTATTTAAAAAAACACCATATCGTCATTTATTTATTAATTACTTTAATATATTTTATTTGTTCATTTTATCTTATATATAATTGTTTTAAGCCGCTTCTTTAAAATTAAACATTCTCCGTTCGATTTTCTACTCTGTAAATCGCATCGCTTTCTATAAACGGTGTATATAATAATACACGTAAACAAAATAAATATATTTAATTATAATAATAAAAATTAAAATTGATTTGCTCCATTGCTTTCTGAGCCACCGGTAATGCATTCTGTTGTTTCGACCAATGAAAAATAATCATTCAAATATAAAACAAGATGGCCGACATCAACATGACAACAGTTTCAATAATTTTGTTATGCAACATTAATTTTCATTTATTTGTCATGTGAGTTGTTCGATTTGACTGATAAATGTTATAACTATGAAAATGAAATATATACATAACGTGTCTAAGGATTATAAGAATGCATTGATTAAACTAGATAAACAAACTTCGTAATGAAAACTTAAAATTTTGAATTCCCGTCGACGGGCTCCGAGCCAAAAGTGAGCTTTTCCTTGTACAATACATAAAAATTATCATTGCTTCTGATTTAATGCACATATTCGTTAGATTTGATTGAATATATTACTGGAATTGCAGATAAACCAGATACGTTTTAAACGTGAACGTGTAATAAATCCTTAGTATGTATGAGGATTTAAAGTTAATGTCGATCAAATCTACGCCGTCGGTCGCATTGGGAACGTTATATATATATCAGCCAACGGACAGCTTATAAATATGCAGTTTCTTGGATGTTATCTAATAGACGACATTTTACAATAATTATAAATATATGATTGCATACCTGGAATAATCGATAGCCAAAATATCTAAGAGTGGGTTATTTTTAATTCCAATGTGGCAAAATATGTATCTACGTCATGGTTTTTTAGCAATTTTTCTTCTGTGCAATAATTTCTCTTTTGGAACAGCTAAATTCGGTATATTCAGTTACATCAAACTTATGTAGTATGTTCTTTATAAAAAGATAATACTTGCTGACAGTGACTTAAACTTTTTGTTTATCAAATTTAAGATTTTTCATTATTACTACCATTGTAATATGCTTAATTAACTTTGGTATGTATATCTTTAATTGCAAATTCACTGCTGTTTGTCTTTTAATATTTGATTCTAGAAAGTCAACAAACCGTGATATATTATTCATATAATCGAGCACTTACTGGCACACTTATAATAAAAAGTTTTGTTTATATAAGTGCTACATCATTTTGAATCTTATTCAATCAAAACTTTGTAAAAAAAATGATGTGATTATAACATATTTCAATGTTCAAACTTCGCAGAGTGCGCTTGACAGACGTCAGAAGAGTTGCCATATGTAAGCAAGTTTGACATCTATGGGAAATCTTAGTTTTGCCGCGCTTGAAAACAAACTACGCATTTAATTTTAGCGATTCAAATTGTAAAACACTTCCCGTGCGTTCCCACTGCGACGGCGCCGACACAATTTTATTGCTTTTGACGTGAATTTTTGACTTCTGGAAAGTGATAATTGTTTCTGCGCCCTCCTATTAAACAAAATTTGATTTGAATTCACTTTGACCAAAACTCGCATATCAGAAGTCCGTAGTATTATCGATTAAGATAGCTATCATATTTTTTAAATATAGTGTAATATCGGTTAGCAGACAAACTAATACACGTATATATACTTGCCAGTTTTTTTAACTATTATTTTCTTAATTTTTTTTTTAATAAAATAATTTTAAAAAATCTGCTCACATCCCATACTATCAGTGCTATCAAGCGATGGATAACCAGCGATCAGAAATCACTGACGGTAAATAAAAACAATAAACTTAAATGCTTTTGTTTGTGTACAACCGTCCCCTGATTATGCCCTATTTTTCCCGTGTCTCTCATTTTGCTGTTATGAAAAGTAGATATCATTCTGACATCTCTTTTCTTATTTGTTTTCCAAATTTCATCTTTTCTGGCATGTTTCATCAATATAGGGGCTTTATTTTTCTTAATTTATTTAGCTAATATAGCTAAACATACATGTATAATACATAATATAAACATAAAGAGAAAATAAAAAAATAAAAAAGTAGATTTATAAAATAAGTATATTTTTAATATACATACTTTAAAAAAAATATCATTACACTTCCTTTTTTTTGTTTTTGCTGTAAACTATCACAATCGATTGATCATAATTGGCTCATTGCATTAACGCCTTATTGTTGTGTTTCATCGTGTTTTTTTTAATAATTACAATTATGGTACACGTCACTTTGCTATTGTTTTACAAACATCATTATGATGATGAATAAGCAGCGACATTTGAGCACACGCGAAGTAAGGTTATTGGATTTTTCCGGGTTTTATACTAACTGTTCGACGATGATATGAGTGCTAATCACCATTGCCATCGATATAACGAATACGACGCACATGTATTTTTTTTGCACGACAGTGTGTCGTCCAAAGAACAATTATGGTGTTTTTACATTGAGCTACAGATAACCTTACCTTGAATTGTGTATTTTAGTATCGTATATCTACGTTCAACTGCAGATGGGTATCTAGATTAGTAGCATGCAACTTAATGGTATGCAAACATAATTCAAACATGTTTTCTATGGAATAAAATACGTCACGCGTGTTGATGTTATCTTCTGTGTGATAAAACAATGAATGAAGTTAGAAAAGCTGATGAAAATGAAATTGGATGCATCTGATCGAAGAACTTACTACTAAACATGTGCGTGTTTGAGGAGAATGTGGGCGCACCTTTACTTTTAAATTCTTAAATATAATGGTTATTTTTCATGTCATAGCTCTAAATAAGATTATAGCCTTCTTTATAAAGGTCAATGTGTAGTCACCGTCGCGACATTGATTATTTTAAACATTCAAAAGTACTATGAAAATCGTGGAGGAACTGCCATTGAACTAAGTAAAATTGAGTACATTGCACAAACACTCTTTTGAGAAATTTTCTTATTTATTATCAAAAGCCTAATAACTGAGCCACTTTAGAATCAATTAGAATTATTGTAAAGCAGATGTACCACTTTTATATGAAATTCTGTAGAAAGTTATCAGTACTATTTTTCTGTTGAGGCTTTATTTAAAGTGTTATTGTTATATTTATGGTAATGTTGAAATAATTTCCAAGATGATTTAAACATTTTTTAATACATATATATAAAAATCACTGCATTCCTGTATTTTTTCCACAATTTTTATTAAAACGTAAATTACGAAAATGTTTATAGTACCTTGACCTTGAATATTTTTCGCTTCAGTAAAATCATAAAAAATATATATATACATACTATAAATGTATAATAATTCATAAAAAATCAGTACAAAGATAAATAAGAATTGAACAAATATTGAATGCATTAATATTTTCATAAAAAAAATCTTGTCAATATACAGAACTATAAAATACACAATTTACTCTTGCACTTTAAAGATTTTCATTTGACACTGCATGTATATATACTCGTAGCTTAAAAAAATGCTAAAAACAATATAATTCTCGCTACGTATCACAAAAAATTGATATTTTACTTTAATAAAATTATTAATGCAAGTATACGATCACGTAAAATCATATAAGCGATAAAATGCGCAATTTATGATAAGCGGTTGGATAATCGCTGATAATATATTATTTTATTTTACGATCGTCTTAATTTGTATAAAACATAATCTAGTCGATTCACAGTAAAAAAATTATAAAAATATATAATACAGGGTAGGTTATAAGTTTTTGCACTTTTTAAATCGCTTCTGAGTTTAGTTCTTTGAAATTTAGTCGCAATGGATCGCTTCACGGGGGAACAACGTGCATTGTGCGTAAAAAAGTATTATAAAAACAATGATTCTTTTGAATTGTTCAGTGCCTATTTCGCGGTCACTACCGAATACAGTGTGAATCAATGTCCAGTGGCTCAAAAGCTGTTGGTATCACACGCCAGGGATACCAACAGCTTTTGAGCCACGCCAGTTCGGTTGATGTCGGGTTGGCAACTAGAGAGACTCTTATTTTTTTAATATATTTAAACCCTCGGCTGATAACACTGTCTTTCCAGGCCTATTTGAATGCTATATAAAATGGCTTGATGATCCACTGGCACACAAATTCATCACAATCTCCTTACCATAAATAAATGGTATTTCAATTGTCCTGTTGATTTGCAACATAATATATGATTGTGAATTGGCACAAGGTCATCTTTTATATCTTTCTAGTCATGTTTCTTAATAATAATAAATTATTACACGTTTTCAATTAAATTCCATGAAAACAATTATGTGTCATAAAATATATAAAAATCATGTTTTTTTATTCAATGAGTATGTATTAATAAGTCTTAATTTTATTTTCCAGATACTGTTCTCATTCCTGTCAATCGGTTGGGGGCTGCTTTCCGATATTGACATCGAAAGCGAACGATTGAGAATCATAGGCGGAAAGAGGTTCACCGTCTGGTCTCTAGCTCGATTGATTGGCCTACGTACTTATCGAGGAAAGGTGTACTACTCTCCAGTGTCCGTCTCGAACGTGACATCGCCAGTAAAACTCCCATCTACTTACTTAAACCACAGCTTCAGCCAAGACGGCATAGTAGACTGCAACGAATGCTTCGAACTCGGCGACGAATGCGAAAATTGCCGAACAAACGCAACCATCACCTTAGACAACAGCGCCGAAGAAGAGCCAAAAGAGCAAAGAACAAGATTAGATTCTTGGTATTCGACCACTTCTAAAAAGAGCGCGTATTTCAGTCTCGTCGGTTCGGATTACAGAAGCATCGTCGACGATAAAGGATTGGAAAACGGCAAGGAAAAGACTCCCGTTCAAGTTTACGGCCCCGCTTCGAGATTACCCGCTCTAACGGCTCCTCCGCCTAACGGATGGAAGTGCATCGAAGGAGAATTTATTTTAGTTCACGCCGCTTATCAACCATTTTTGGGCGAAGATTGCATCTTTGCCCCCGAATCTAAGTTAGACGATGGAATCATTTGGCTGGTTATAATAAGAGGGGAAGCGACGCGGGGACAATTGCTAAGTTTCCTGTTGGGACTGGGGAGCGGCGCTCACGCTAATGGGGCATCTAGTAATAACGGTACTCTTCAATTGATACCCGTTAATGCTTTCCGTATAGAACCTGAGCCGGATCCGACACATCCTGCCCACATAACAGTCGACGGCGAATTGGTAGCTTATGGCCCTGTGCAGGCAGAAGTCTGCTCCGTCCAAGCCAGAATTATGGTACCACCGCATTGATGCAATATAACAACTTTCACATGATTTATTGATATGAAACGCGTTTCTCAAAAACTTTATAAGTCACTTGTTTAACGTTGACAGGATTCATGCATGCAAAGCAATTCTCAGAAAATGTTTTTTTTAAATGATAAGCAGTAAAAATAACCTCATTAAAGTACATCAATACACTTTATACAGAACCTTAATCTTATAAAATATCCCTCATTAAATAGTGGCTTATAAAGATTTTTAACAAAATTTTTTTATAATACTAATTTACGTTTTAATAATTTAAAATAAAATTTTATCATATAAAAACAGTTATATTAAAAAAAATATCATTAACTTTTAGGATTATTTTTTTTTTAAATTAATTTTGACGTTAAATTATTTCTTCCATGTAGACTAATTAAGGGATGGTGTTACTGTTTTAATAATAAATGTGAAGTTATTTTTGTATTAATTGTGTAGTCTATATTGAGTGGCATAAATATGTTGATAAATCAAAAATACCAGTTCTTTGTTATTATTATTATTACATCAATGTAAGACAAACAATGATAATACCTTAAGCTTTCCTAATTGTTCTGTTATGTTTTTAAGTTAAAGAATTCAATCATTTTTGTTATTATTATATTATTATGAAATCTATTTGTTACTTATCAAATCGTTAATATATCTACTTATAGTAAATAGGTTTTAAACCTAATACATTTTTCATAAATGAATTATACTATAAATCGTATATCTTTCATATCTTTACATACAAAATTATTTGTTACTACATTTGAAAGAACTTAATGTATAGTTCAAGCTATAAATTTTATAGACAAATACTACTTTTCATGAATTAAAACTATATAGTTTAATTTCTCTAAAATAACTTATCATCAACCACTTAGATGGATACTGATTGATTTATTATTTAATAAAACTTAACTTGTTCCATTCAAGTCCTCATAAAAATGACTGTAATATATTTTTTTATGATAAAGATGCTATTAAAAAATAATTTCGTGAGTTATTAACATATTTACGCCACATATTTACTGTTACTAATTGAACGCAATACTGCGGTTGTTCATAGTTGTTAACATTTTTACCTAAACTTAGTGGTTTTTTGAACTCAAGCGCGGGACGAAAATAAACATTCCAATATTTGGTCTACTTATCTAAATGGTAATTTTAATTTTGGCAGGTATGTTAACCAAGTTAATATTCTGTTTTAAGAATATACTTTTGTTATAAATTATAAATGTGATGTGACAAAGTCATAAAACGAATGTGTCAAAAGTTTAGATATTTAAATATTACATATATGTGAATATACCTAAAAAAATGGCATTGATGTGAAATTTAAACCTTTTGATGTATAGAAACCATTCCCAGATACATTGTAGCATAAATGTGAATAGATATGAGTGAATGTTATATTAATATACATTTTACCAAAAATGCAAATGAATATTTTTTGGGTACGTTTCCATGCTGTGATATCACCACGGTACATCACGGACGACTTGAAACAATTATAATAAAGACGAGACAAATTTTACTGATTTTATATACATTAGTGAATATTAGAAAGTAATAAATGTACTGTGACATATTGTTAACGTTATTGCTCGCTCATTACGGAGGCTGTGACAAAAACCTGACAAAAAAAAACACATTTCAATTTTCCTCATAAGTAGTATCATAAAATGCCAACGTAAATGTTGTATAAAAACCCTCGGAAATTGGCAATGTGTTCATATAAATCTATTGTGTATATTTTCAGCAATACTTACGATATGTGCTTAAGTCGATTCCATTTTTACAAATGTACGATGCGTGTGTAAATTTTTGTGCCAAAAATTATCATTCTATGTTTTAGTTCATTTAAAAGATGCTTGAAATATTATTGTTAAACATTTATTGACTATTATTAATTTTATATTTTATTTTATAAGCTGACATTTTACGTTTATACATTGTACCAGACATAAACACAACATTGATGTAGCACAGTATTATAAACAATAATTTATCAAACCTGTTTCTGTTGCTTATAATGTCATAAACTTTGTTGTTTTTTATTAATAAATAAAATAAAGTTAATATATATGACTTAATGTTATTTAATTCCAATTCATATATAAAATGTAAATCAATTGCAAATTGTAAGATAAACTAAACGGTTTATTTAAATTAGTATAAGTATTATCAACACTTATTACACAATCGGAGTCGCAAAAGAAAGATAAAAAGGCCGTCTCTAGAACCAAAATTCAGCTCTTTGAATGCAAGCTGCTGTTCGAAACATCTAGTTATCGCTACGCAGCCCTTGAACTTTGTCGATAAACAATTTTTCTGTGTTAAAAATTTTATTTAAATAACATTAAGCTGGCCACAAATTACATTAAATACAAAAATAAATATCCTAATCACTGTTTTAAATTCTTCGCTTATTTTAAGGTTTTTCAGAACCTTTTAATTAAAATGTAATTCAGTGATCAACACACTTTTTGATAGCAGACTGAAATTATTAAACGAATACATTACGGTAAATATGCAGTTTAACGTGTGATTTTGTTATATGAAGTTGAAATGATGAAAAGCACAAATTTGTGCACACGGTAATCAATGTGTTAAGGCGAATATTCATTACTTGGCACGTAATTTGTGACTTAGTCCGTTTCCCACTATGTTTGATTTTGCCGAAAAAATACATTTTTCTTAAATGGTTTAACATAAGTTACTCCCTCTAATTGTAAATTGTAGAGTAATTTAATTGATAAACCCATTAAAATATATATTTAAGTATTTTTTTTATTAAAATGTATTATAAAAGAAAAATCGTCAGTCGCAAAAAGATTAGAATAGTCCAAAATACTTTTTCCCAATTCACAGATCATTATAACGATTATAAAATTATATCACTACACTGATTATAAAGTATTATGGCGATAACTATAACGATTATAAAATATTATGAGGATTATATCACTACCGAATATAAAATATTATAAAGAATAGATTACAGTTTATAAAATAACTTTTATAAAATGTATAATAATTGTTGCTTATAAATTAAAATTTATATTAAATTATTATTATATATTATTCATAAATTAAAATTTATAAGCTTTAACCGCAACAGGATTGTGTCAGCCCTAGAGGTGTACCGTTAGAGCTCGCCCGCGAGTTACAAAAGACTGAATAAAATGTAAAATTCTAAATCTATGTATATATCACTGTTTCATCGCAAATTATCACAATAATAATATTGTAAACGTTTAGTAAGAATACGAACTGACTTTTAAAATAATTATGGCCATCCATCTCCATCTAGTTTTATTTAAAACACGGGCTAAGACGAACGCATGTATACATACGTTTGCTACCGAGGGCCCAACAAAGCAATGCATATATACATGTGCGTAGCGGTGAACAGATAAAAAGAGAAAATATTTTACCCGAATACCCGAAATAGTGCGATCTGCAAGCTGATCTCTTTAAGATTTTTAAAGTAATGTTATAAATATTTGATCTACTGGCGCGCTACGTCGATTATTGTTAGAATACCAATTACTGCATTGGAGATAGCAGCGATTTAGTATAAAAGGGGGCGCAATTGACCCAATTCACTCACTCCGCGGCGGTCAAGAGACGAACAACACCTACCCGGAGATTAAGAATCTCAACCAGGGCTACTGAGCTGTCCCGACGCCAAGCCAGTGAAGCCACTCTACATCGACCAACGGAGAAGTCCGGAGCGGAAGGCAAAATTCTTCGCTTTGTTAACCATACACATGCGGACGACAACTTTTATAACCGTTTTTTCTCCAATAAACGAAAATATACACAAGACTCATTTTAACAGTAATTACCGCATTTTTCATTATCTCTCATTTTAACAGTAATTACCAATAGTCTATTATCCAAGATGAGAATCTTTGGATTTAAAATGTGCTCAATGCTCGCTATAATTTGCGAAAGCACATTTTCTTCTTGTCTTTTCATATAAATGGTAGTTTTTATTAGCGATGTAAATATGCAGTTATCGTTTCTATAATCGAGGAGTTGCGAGAACAATGATAATATACATAGGATTGAATATATTGTCTGGTGCTCGTCCTCTCAAACAAAGGGTAGTTTTTCGCCGATAATTATCGGTGGTTAACGTCTCGGAATGGATTGTGCTATTGTGTTTTCAATTGTTGATGATTTTCTTTTGTGATAATGAGTATAAACGTCTAAACTTTCGTAACGGGTTCATGCACCGTGGGAGATCTCTCTATTGTTTAAGTGGTCGTCACAGTGACTAATACACAGGGGAATGAAAATTCATAGTTTGATTAGAAATTAATTCACCCAAATTTAAAATAATAATATATTATTATAAGGTGCTATTTATTGATAATAATATATTATTTACAAGATATTACATTATTTAGCTGAGATATATTTTTAAAATAAGCTTTATGTCGATATAATTAAAACTACAGCAATTATCGTGTTCTCAAATTTCTTACATACCACATTATAGACAAAACAATATGTAAAAATAAATGTTCCATAATTTACACAATTTATAAGAATTCTAATATTGTTAATTATCAACATCCTTCGACTTATGAAGGTCGCTAGACAGTGCTTACAGTTCATAGTTTAGAAAAGTATTCATAATCCTCTTATTTAATTAAAAACATCCACCGCTGCCATACAGAATGGTTTTGTATTAGGAGCGCAGAGCTGTGAGGTGATCGCTCACATGTTACGCGTTTGCTGTATGTAACCGCTTTTAATTTATATTTTTGATTTCTTTAATTTTTTCTTTATGATTTCACCGAAATGATGAGGGCTATTTTTCGAACATGTTTCATGTATGTATGTATAATTAAAACTACAACAATTATCGTGTTCTAAATTTTCGTTACATTCCATATTAATGGCAAAAAAATGTATCACGATTCAAAGAATTTCTAAAACTTATTATATTAATAATTATTAATAACTGTCGACATATGAAGGTTGTTGGATATAGTAATGCTTATCAGTTCAATAGTTCAGAAAAGTGATCAAGGTCTTTTAATAAAATTTAATTTAAAATATTCTTCCCCATCTGCCGCTGCCATAAAGAAAAGTTATTTATTAGAACCTCAGAGTTGTAAGGCGAGCGCGCTCGCAATATATTACATATTCACAATAACCGCATTTAATTTCTGTTAAAAACTTTTAATTTCTTTCTTTTCTCTCTAAGATTTCACCTAACTGAGCATAGCTATTTTTAGAGTAAGTTTATTGTGTTTTCAAATTTCTTTACATCCTATATAATATTTATGAAAAAAAATGTTTCATAATTTCTAAAACGGGTTATATTGTTAATTATCAATATCCGTCGACTTATTAAGGTCGCTACACATTGTAGTGCTTATCAGATCAATAGTTTTTAGAAAATATTCAAGATTCATTCATATTCCTCCCCAACTGCAAGATAATACTGTTCTGTGTTAGGAGCGCAGAGCTGTGAGGCGGTCGCGCTCACAATATAATTTTTATTAAGTGCTTAACATGACCGCTTTTAATTTTTGTTAAAAACATTCTTGATTTCTTTCCTTTTCTCTCTAAGATTTCACCGACATGCTGAGAGGAATTTTTAGAATAAGTTTAATGTATTATTAAAATTGTGGCAGTTATTGTGTTCTCAAATTTCGTCACATAATTTCTAAAAGTTATTGTATTGTTAATTATCAATATCCGTCATGCATGTGTAGAAGATCAATGGTTTAGAAACGTATTCAAAAATAAAAATATTTCTCCATATCTGCCGCTGTCATACAGAAAGGTTCTGTATTAAGAGCGCAGAATTGTAAGGAGATCACGCCCGCAATATAATTTATTATATGAAGTGCTTAACATGACCGCTTTTAAGTTATGTTAAAAATATTATTGATTTTGTACTTTATTTCTCTAACATTTCACCGAAATGATGAGGTATTTTTAGAATAGGCTTAATGCAGTATTAAAACTGCAATTTATAAAATTTATTATATTGTTAATTATCAATATCCGTCGACTTATGAAGGTCGTTGGCCATTGTAGTGCTTATCAGATCAATAGTTTTTTAAGTATGTATTCAAAATTCATTCGAAGTTATTTTAATAAAATTTAATTAGAAATATTCCTCCCCATCTGCCGCCACATGAAGAAAAGTTCTGTATTAGGAACTCAGAGTTGTAAGGCGATCGCGTTCGCGTTTGTGATGACATTTAATATCAGTTAAAAACATTTTTGATTTCTTTACTTTTTTCTTTAGAATTTCATAGAAATGATGAGGCCTTTTTTTGGAACAAGTTTTATGCATATATAATTAAATCTAAGTCAGTAAATCATGTTTACTTCGTCACATCCCACATTAATGGCAAAAAGATGTATAATGTTCCACAATTTAAACAATTTCTAAAACTTATTATATTGTTATTATCAATATCCGACGACTTCTGAATGTCGCTGGATATTGTTATTCAAAATCTTCTTCTTCCTTCCTCCCCAACTGGATTCAGAATGGTTTTGTATTAGGAGCGCAGAATTGTGAGGCGATCGCGTACGCAATACGTTTTTGCAATAACCGCATTTAATTTCCATTAAAAATATTTTTAATTTTTCTCCAAGATTTCATCGAAATGATCAGAACTATTTTTAGTTTGTGATGACCGCATTTAATTTCAGTTAAAAACATTTTTGATTTTTTGATTTTTTTTAGGATTACACAAAAATGATGAGGACTATTTTTAGAACAAGTTTCATGTATGTATTATATGTATAATTAAATCTTAGTCAGTAATCGTGTTTTTAAATTTCATCACATCCCACATTAATGGCAAAAAGATGTATTATGCTCCATAATTGAAACAATTTCTAAAACTTATTATATTGTTATTATCAATATCCGACGACTTCTGAATGTCGCTGGATATTGTTACTCAAAATCTTCTTCTTCCTTCCTCCCCAACTGGATTCCGAATGGTTTTGTATTAGGAGCGCAAAGTTGTGAGGCGGTCGCGCACGCAATACGTGTTTGCAATAACCGCATTTAATTTCTATTAAAAAAAAGCTTTAATTTTTTCTCTAAGATTTCACCGAAATGATCAGATCTATTTTTAGTTTGTGATGACCACATTTAATTTCAGTTAAAAACATTTTTGATTTCTTTTTTTTTTAGGATTTCACAAAAATGATGAGGACTATTTTTAGAACAAGTTTCATGTATGTATTATATGTATACTTAAATCTTAGTCAGTAATCGTGTTTTTAAATTTCATCACATCCCACATTAATTGCAAAAAGATGCATTATGCTCCATAATTGAAACAATTTCTAAAACTTGTTATTATCTCAAAATCTTCTTCTTCCTTCCTCCCCAACTGGATTCAGATTGGTTTTGTATTAGGAGCGCAGAATTGTGAGGCGATCGCGTACGCAATACGTTTTTGCAATAACCGCATTTAATTTCCATTAAAAATATTTTTAATTTTTCTCCAAGATTTCATCGAAATGATCAGAACTATTTTTAGTTTGTGATGACCGCATTTAATTTCAGTTAAAAACATTTTTGATTTCTTTATTTTTTTTAGGATTACACAAAAATGATGAGGACTATTTTTAGAACAAGTTTCATGTATGTATTATATGTATAATTAAATCTTAGTCAGTAATCGTGTTTTTAAATTTCATCACATCCCACATTAATTGCAAAAAGATGCATTATGCTCCATAATTGAAACAATTTCTAAAACTTATTATATTGTTATTATCTCAAAATCTTCTTCTTCCTTCCTCCCCAACTGGATTCAGATTGGTTTTGTATTAGGAGCGCAGAATTGTGAGGCGATCGCGTACGCAATACGTTTTTGCAATAACCGCATTTAATTTCCATTAAAAATATTTTTAATTTTTTCTCCAAGATTTCATCGAAATGATCAGAACTATTTTTAGTTTGTGATGACCGCATTTAATTTCAGTTAAAAACATTTTTGATTTTTTGATTTTTTTTAGGATTACACAAAAATGATGAGGACTATTTTTAGAACAAGTTTCATGTATGTATTATATGTATAATTAAATCTTAGTCAGTAATCGTGTTTTTAAATTTCATCACATCCCACATTAATTGCAAAAAGATGCATTATGCTCCATAATTGAAACAATTTCTAAAACTTATTATATTGTTATTATCTCAAAATCTTCTTCTTCCTTCCTCCCCAACTGGATTCAGATTGGTTTTGTATTAGGAGCGCAGAATTGTGAGGCGATCGCGTACGCAATACGTTTTTGCAATAACCGCATTTAATTTCCATTAAAAATATTTTTAATTTTTTCTCCAAGATTTCATCGAAATGATCAGCACTATTTTTAGTTTGTGATGACCGCATTTAATTTCAGTTAAAAACATTTTTGATTTTTTGATTTTTTTTAGGATTACACAAAAATGATGAGGACTATTTTTAGAACAAGTTTCATGTATGTATTATATGTATAATTAAATCTTAGTCAGTAATCGTGTTTTTAAATTTCATCACATACCACATTAATGGCAAAAAGATGTATAATTTTCCATTATTTAATCAATATCAAAAACTTATTATATTGTTATTATCAATACCGTCGACTTCTAAATGTTACTCAAAATCTCCTTGAAGCTATTTTAATAAATTCCCCCCAAACTGAAACAGAATGGTTTTGTATTAGGAGCGCAGAAGTGTGAGGCGGTCGCCTCACCACTGCACTTTTAACACAGACCATTTAGTGGGCGACACAGATGGGGAGGAATATATCTAATTAAATTTTATTAAAATTAAAATAACTTCAAGAGGATTTTGGATTCTGATAAGCACTACAATATCTTCCGACTTCATAAGTCGATGGATATTAATAAATAACTTTTAGAAAATATGGAACATTTTTTGTCATTAATGTGGAATGTGAATGTGACATTAGTGTGTTAATGTGGTGAGGAAGTTTTAGAAATTGTTTAAATTATGGAACTTAATACATCTTTTTGCCATTAATGTGGGATGTGAAGAAATTTAAAAACACGATTACTGACTTAGATTTAATTATACATATAATACATACATAAAACTTGTTTTAAAAATAGTCCTCATCATTTTTGTGAAATCCTAAAAAAATAAAGAAATCAAAAATGTTTTTAACTGAAATTAAATGCGGTCATCACAAACTAAAAATAGATCTGATCATTTCGGTGAAATCTTAGAGAAAAAATTAAAGCTTTTTTTTAATAGAAATTAAATGCGGTTATTGCAAACACGTATTGCGTGCGCGACCGCCTCACAACTTTGCGCTCCTAATACAAAACCATTCGGAATCCAGTTGGGGAGGAAGGAAGAAGAAGATTTTGAGTAACAATATCCAGCGACATTCAGAAGTCGTCGGATATTGATAATAACAATATAATAAGTTTTAGAAATTGTTTAAATTATGGATCATAATACATCTTTTTGCCATTAATGTGGGATGTGATGAAATTTAAAAACACGATTACTGACTAAGATTTAATTATACATATAATACATACATTAAACTTGTTCTAAAAATAGTCCTCGTCATTTTTGTGAAATCCTAAAAAAAAATTAAGAAAACCAAAATGTTTTTAACTGAAATTAAATGCGGTCATCACAAACTAAAAATAGTTCTGATCATTTCGGTAAAATCTTGGAGAAAAAAATATTTTTTTTTCTTTATAGAAATAAAATGCGGTTATTGCAAAAACGTATTGCGTACGCGATCGCCTCACAATTCTGCGCTCCTAATACAAAACCATTCTGAATCCAGTTGGGGAGGAAGGAAGAAGAAGATTTTGAGATAATAATGCGCACGCAATACGTGTTTGCAATAACCGCATTTAATTTCAAATATGAAAAAAATTTAATTTTTTCTCCAAGATTTCACCGAAATGATAAGAACTATTTTTAGTTTGTGATGACCGCATTTAATTTCAGTTAAAAACATTTTTGATTTCTTTTTTTTTTAGGATTTCACAAAAATGATGAGGACTATTTTTAGAACAAGTTTCATGTATGTATTATATGTATACTTAAATCTTAGTCAGTAATCGTGTTTTTAAATTTCATCACATCCCACATTAATGGCAAAAAGATGTATTATGCTCCATAATTGAAACAATTTCTAAAACTTGTTATTATCTCAAAATCTTCTTCTTCCTTCCTCCCCAACTGGATTCAGATTGGTTTTGTATTAGGAGCGCAGAATTGTGAGGCGATCGCGTACGCAATACGTTTTTGCAATAACCGCATTTAATTTCCATTAAAAATATTTTTAATTTTTCTCCAAGATTTCATCGAAATTATCAGAACTATTTTTAGTTTGTGATGACCGCATTTAATTTCAGTTAAAAACATTTTTGATTTCTTTATTTTTTTTAGGATTACACAAAAATGATGAGGACTATTTTTAGAACAAGTTTCATGTATGTATTATATGTATAATTAAATCTTAGTCAGTAATCGTGTTTTTAAATTTCATCACATCCCACATTAATGGCAAAAAGATGTATTATGATCCATAATTGAAACAATTTCTAAAACTTATTATATTGTTAATTTTTTTTATATTATTTCATTTAGTACATATAATATATCCTCTATGAGCTGAAGCAGCTCATTATTACAGAATTTTTATTACTAACGTGCGACCTAGCTTGATTTTATTTATTTTTATTTATTATGAATATATAAAAAATAATAAGTGATGATCGATCAGAATTATAACTATATAGTAATCACCAATTCCGATTTTCTAGATACGATAATAATTAAAAACATATAGCAGTCGAACCCAGGTCTTTCACGTCAATCGTCATAAGCTTATATCACTCGTCTATTGTGCTGGTTATTAAGCAAAAAACCTTATCTTTCACTTACAATTAAAAATCCAATTCTCATATTGGCTGATAAATCGTATTTTCTTAATATTATTAAGATTCTTCATATTGAAAAATTTAGGAATAGCTACTTTGAATAATTTTCCAATACTACATTTATTTTTATCTATTTCAATTTTAAATACTTAATATTCAATTTTTAGGGCCATAAACTTAAATATTTTCTTCAAGCAAAAAAAGAGTTTAATTATTTAAAATTTAAAACAAAACCATTTTAACGTTTACCTATCCCAATAATAATATAAATAAATATAGCTCAAGTCCATAAAATAAATAGAAATGGGAAAACCAGAATATACAAAAACATTTATGTATGCAATTTGATTTTTTCATAAAGTGAATTTAAAAATTTAATATAAAGAGTAAGGTTAAAACTATAGATTTGTGGCTCTTCTTTTGGTTATAGCTTTAGTTAGAAAAAGGGTATAAAATGGCTAATCTACGTAGCTTATCCGATAAGGGTGTATTATTTTAAATCCTTTAAACAGATAGCTATTAAATTTTTTTTTAGTAATACCAACTTTTCGCTTTGGGAAGGTGCAAGATGACATTGTTGTGTCATATTCACTCAAAAGTGGAATTAGTAAATTTACACTTTAAGCCATCGATATAGTAAATTCTTATATTATGTAAAAAAAACTGGCGAAAGCAAAATAATGAGATCTTTAGAAATGTAATTCAAAATCATATCATATGGAATATATTTTCGGTAAATATGAGCAATGGACAAATATAACCAAACATTATGGATATAAATATGTAAGTGATTGTAATGTACATACATAAATATATGTAGTGTTTCATATGTATTATATTATCAAAGTAATAGAAAAAACAAGAATAAACTCCGTGCGGTTAAAAATATGTTGGGAATCTTTGGTATTGTGTCAAATACAATAGTGAACAATTAACTAAAATGCTATTTACAAGGATAGAGCGAAACATTCGTTCTTTTGTCATCGCATTCTTGGGTGTTTTTTTTTTTTCAGGTATATCCCAACATTTGTAACGGTTACAACGTATACTTGCGGTATAAATATAAATTATATACAAATAATTGGCAAGAGGCCTAATTTTTGTGTTTAAATAAATTGGACCGCAGTGGATTAAAAAAAATGTTTTTGTCCGGTAAAAGTTAAGTCTAATATTTTTTAAAGGTTCAAAAAGCAATAAAATTAACAATAATTTGCAAACGAGTCAAGTCGCATCAAAAAAATTCAATCTGTTCCTTTGAATACTAATGCTAATTGTGAAAGTACTTCCTAGAAAGTGGGTGCTTTTGAAGGTAATGCTCCGATCCTTTTATTTATTGTATGTAGGTGTATAAAAATTGACAAAAGTAACTTATACCTGAAATACATTATCGCATACATTGAAAATAATATAGTTTTGTACTCCTTCAAAAATATCAACGCATTTAGTAGTCTCATTTAAGGATATAAGATCGTGAAGTTCTTTATTGATAGTAAAACCCTGTTTAATAGTTCAAACAAAAATTAAAAATTGTCTGATACCGGATTGATCAGTACTTCCATCCAGGCGCAACGAAAGTATTCGCATTTTTATATTTCTTCACATACACTCCACTCGTATTGACACTGTCTGATGAGATAATGTCACTGATTCGAACTTTTCAGCAGTGGTGTGCCGTCATTAAACTAAACTGGCTAGGGCAGTCCCTTAAAATCGTTTACCTAAAATTTAAAAAAATATCAACAATACAAATAATTCAAGACGTTGTTCATATTGTTCACTCGGATTAGCGAAGCTCGGAGGCACTACCTGAGTTAGTGATAGTGAATTGTTATGGACCGTTGTTCGTGTGCAGGTAAGATTTGCAGGGACTAGCTTCTTAATTCTGTTGGGTATTTGGGCGTTCCGTCGAAGACAAAACATTTTTTAATTTATTCTTCTCTTCAAACATTTACGGAATTTTTAGTAATAATATTTTAATTTGTTTCTTTCAAATAATTTGAAATATTTTTTGTTGTTAAAATAACAAATATTTACACAAAACTTCTTGAATACAAATATGGAAGAGAACTCGGCTCACGAGACATTTTAAATAATCCATATTTGAATACAAATATGGAAGAGAACTCGGCGTTATCGACATTTTAAATAAAGAATAAAATTTCCTGAATTTAACAAATAAAAAACTTTTTTATGACACACGTTGATGTATTTATTAAATTTATTTAATAAAATAAATATTAGATATAGCTTTTAGTAGCGCTTTTACGTTTAGCTCTTTTTCAGATTCCGCGCGATTAGCGTCGAAGCTTACCTTGCGTTGCGCCACTTTTGTAACGCCTTCCGCGGGCAGTCGCGTAGTTCACTCGGTGCGAGTGGCGGGCTGCGGCCGGGGCGAAGCGCCCGCCCGCCGCACACATGATATCACTCATGCAGCCGTTCGCGAGCTTCATGGTGAGTGGCCGACCTTCCGACGCAGCCGCGTCCGCATCGGACGCCCGTAAGTCAGTTTGTCGTGTATCCTAACCTAAAACGTCGCTTTCGCCGCTTTCGAACAGGACGTGGAGAGTTCTCGCTCGTACGTCGACGAAATATACTCGCCGGACCCTGGCAAGTGTTCCGCCGCGCTGGTCGCGCTTAAGAACTCGGTTATCGGCAGCAACCGGCAGAAGGGCTCCGTCATCCAGCAGGGCGTAGTGCCGAGACTGCTGCAGTTGCTCCAAGATCCGTCCGTTCCTTCTCTGAGACTCGAGGCTGCCATCACTTTGGGTTAGTTTTTATCTCCGTTATCGTTCATTTAACGTTCAGTTATTGTCCTTCGTCGTCGTCGTTTCCGTCATTGAATCGTATCTAAATCGAACATGCTGCATCGCAGTGAGCCAAAATGTACGTTGCCAAAATTAGAATATTTATAATCGCCGCGTATGTGTATGTTTATTGACCAATAATGAATATGTATATATTGTATGTAAATAATTTTAGATGTATTATGATCAATTAAAAACAAATTACTTTTCCTATTATGAGTCACAATTTACGACTTTCTGTAAATTAAATAATAGCTTTTAAACGTGACCAATCGTATGAATAAAGATAGTGTATATGAACTAGATTATTGGAATATATTTCTTTAATTTTTGTGTAAAGGATAGCGTTGTGGCTAATGTCAGTAAACACATTATCAATTTTAATTAAGTGTATATTAATCAGTAACTTTCAAGCAAAATAGTCAGTAATATTATTCATATGTGGTCAATAATTTTGCCATAAAATGATAACAGAATTTTTTTCTTTATGTATGTACATACTTTAATTTATAATACGATTACAAGGGTTATTTTTTATTGTTAAAATTCCTTTGTAACATTAGCAAGTGTTACAACAAAGTAAACGCAATCAACAACCACTGAGTAAGTAGTGAGACACCAGACTGAAATCAAAGTATGTAAAAATTATATTTACGGTTTTTAGATTTCATTGAAAGTTTTCGTCACAATATTCACATGTGAGATTAGAAAACTGAAAACCGTAAAAAAGAAGGAAGTATTTTTGTCTTGTTCCTATTGATTAAATTTAAACTATTATGCACCAATAACTGCATATGCATTATTGAACTTATATGTTATCATACATCAAAGAAAACCTGTCAGCCAGGGTATTAAAAAATAAAATATCCACATTTAATATATTATTTACTATGTATTTGTTATTTTTTTTGTTAGTAAAAAATGAAATATTATCGAGATGTTTCTTATTAGGCATTATAAACTACAGAATGTCAGAATTTAAATCAACTTTGGGTCAGAATAAAATTAAATCTCGGTCAGAATAAAAATATTGGATTATAATTATACTATTCAGGGTCAAAATAAATATCAAGATGTTAGAATAAAAATATAGGATGATCATATGAATTATAAAAATATTATAAAATTTATAAATATAAATGGGTAATAAATTATTTATTTTAGAAATATTTTATAAAATATTTCGTTCGCATCAAAACTGTAGAACGGTTAGGTACGAGCGTGAACACCCCATGAATAACTCTCAACAAAATTGTATGTAGGATGTGAAGGTATTCAGAGCGACGAACGAAGCGGAATTAACAGCGGTAGAGAGCACGCTAGGATTGTTGTGTTGACATCTGACAATGTTGCGAGCCCAACAAAATAAGCTGGCCCTTAAATACCTTGATAAAACCGTGTATTATGTCAACATAAAACTGACCTTGATCATAGAACATAAATACTGACTAAAAAAATTATCAAAATAATTCTCACCATTTAATATAAATTCTGAGCAGTCCCAATTTAAATTCTGACCATTAATATTTATTCTGATTTAAAATACGAGACATTTTTTAGGCTTTACTAGAAATATTTACTACGTAAGAGTTAAAATTCATGTTACTACTAATAAAAATGGAAAGATTTTTCGGGAATTTTTCACTAAAGGAAAAATTCCCTTGAGATTGTAGGATCTAGCTTTCCAGATGTTTGTCTAAACTAAATAGTTAACGATTCACAGCCTATCACAGCAAAGAAATCTGTATCATTTTGTACATATGAATTGTGAAGTGAAATATTGTTGCATTTATGTCATTAACAGAACAAAAACAGCAATGGACCAAGATATGCTCCTTGTGGCACCCAAAGACATGAGTATTATGACTACTCATTCATTGGAAAACCCGAGATCAATTAACTTGTTGATTAATATTGAAAAGTTTACCTTGTAATCTGTGATATATCACATCTATTTGAGTATTTATTTCGTGAGATTTAATGTATAATAAACCCTTCGCGTTTCAGATATATCATCAGAGTTTTCACGAAATACTGTATCAAGACATATCAATGTCTTATATAATCATCTCTTACCTGACTATTTTCTTCCGATGTAATAGTTCTTCATAAACTGGATACAGACCCTTCCTAAAATAAAAATATTGTCAATTGAGTATATTACAACTAGAACTCAATCCACTTTTACATTGATTAATGCAAATATTTATCATTTTAAAGCCATTTTTCGTAGATATTTAAATACATGAACGTACATGAACCCCATACAAATTTTATACGCCAATGTTTCATACTATGAGAATTATAATATAGATTAAAAAGGAGTGCTATTTAACAGTAAATGATTTTATCTATTCAAATAACTCAGCGGCTATAGATTGATTTTGAGCCAAAGTCACAATGAAGATTTTAAACCGACTTAGGTGGTGCGATTTACCAGGAAATTATTTTAAGATGTGTATTTAAATAAATACTTTGCTTCATAAAACGAATTGTTTATGCATTTATGTAAGGTAAATATTAATTTTCACTGTTCTGACCAACAGTAATGCACAAACAATTCATTTTATGGAACAATTATTTTATATAATGCTCATTTAAATGGCCATTAAAAATGATATGACATAATGACTTATAATATAATTTGATAATTTTTTGTAAGAATAATAAAAACTACAATGTTATCACTTATATAACATTTCAAGATATTTCGATAAATTATAGTATGTATCTGTTAATTTTTTGACAATTACTACTAAAATGTTAATCAACTTTCTTCATAAAATGTTTATGCTGTAAATTATATATTTCATCTAAAACCAACGTATCAATCTGATACATTGGTTTTAGCTACTATAGCGACAATTACCAGATCCGATGTTATCATTGAAAAAATAATCTGATACATTTTTAATGCACTGTAGGATATTTGCTTTACTGTTATATAACATTTTTATTATTATATTGCTACTCAAAGGGTTCATACAAAATTGCAGTTATATAAGCAATACTAGTTTAAAATAAAATTTCAGTTTTATTATAGTTATCTTCTGTTTTTGATTAATATGTCAATCACAATATAAATTATCTTTGGCATTTTTGATTAACGTGACATTGCTATTTTTGTTATTTACAATGATGTGTATTCAATATTATGATGTTTGATATTCAACATATTTAAATAGAGAATCTATGATTATTTCGAATGACACCTTGAAGTTGAAGAAAATATATTTTATGTAATCATTATTTTGTCATCATATTTCATAATTCATTGAAAGTACCATTAATTCACAGTGATGAACCAATTTAATGAAGCAAAATGTTAATTTTTAGAAAGTACACAAGTGAGAGTACCGAAATGAAATTGTTACATAATTTTAAAATTGGCCAAGTATCGCATTGCACTATACCATATACAAATTTATGCATCGTTATATATTTTTATTCGTAGGATCCTTGGCGAAAGGAACGTCCGGGCATGTGACGTCACTGGTGGACATGGGGGTCGTCGGCGTGTTAGTCGAAACCCTCCGACCTTCATCCGATCCCCGTCTCACCGAAGCCTGCCTATGCGTATTACGGTCTATATTTATGCACCCCCCAGCTCCTTCTAGTATCATCCACCGAGATCCTCAATTGTTATCGCATCTTTTAAGTAAGTTGAGCATCATTAACAATCTAGAAATGCTGTAAACAATTCATTAATGAACTTTTATTTTTAGGTGTAGCACAGAACGGCACGTTGGTCGGTAAATCGTGCGTTGCGCGATTACTGTCCGTGTGGTGTTCGGGTCGAAACGAACAGGATGCGTTAGCGGAGGCCGGAGCGTGCATGGCCGCGGCTGCTCTTTTGGCGGTCGCATCGCCTCCGTCGCCGCTGACGCTTCCTACTCTCGATTGGCTCGCTGCCATGTGCTTTGAAAATGTGCATGTGTCACAAATGGCGATTGAAGCTAGGTATTTATCGCATATTTGGTTAAATTGTGTTTGTATTATACGTAGCTATAATTTAATCTACTTTTAGGTTTTGTGATAAAGCAATTCTAGAGCAATTAACGCTCTTGTTATCTAGAGATAAACCTTTGGCGGTGGCTATGGGAGCTGCGCGGTGTATAACATTTATGCATAGAGCTGGAGCCTTATTAGCTGATGATAAAAGGTAGGTCCAGATGTATCTTACGGAACTGTGCAAATTGATTACCTGCGTACTATCTTAGGCGTTGAAACATTAACTAATTTGCACAGTGCTAATGGACTTGTTGGCATTTATTTGAAGTTGTGTTCTACAAAATTCAATGGACTGCCTTGAATAACTATTTGATTTTCAGAGTGGTGTTTGGCGCATTGCCCTGTTTGGCTCGCCTGTGTACAAAAGACATGCCGGACGATATTCGAGCGACGGCAGCCGAAACCTTAGCTTACCTAGCCGAAGTCGATACCTCGCTTCAAAGGCTCGCTTCAATATCCAATCACCTCATATCTGCGCTGGCCGATCTGGTCTCCTGTCACTCGCCGTGTTCCAAACAAGGCGCTTTCAAATGTTTCGCTTCACTCGGAGCGAATGATGAAGACATACGAAAGAAGATAATCGAGATAGACGGGCTGATGGTTCAGGTAGTCGACGGAATGGGAAATTCTGAAGCCGAGGTTAGACTCGCCGCCGTCAGATGCCTGCATTCGTTATCCAGATCGGTTCAACAGCTAAGAACTACATTTCAGGTATTTAAAAATATTTATAATCGCTTAAAAGCGTGTTTAATATATTTTTTTTAATTTATAGGATCATTCAGTGTGGCGCCCGCTTATGTCATTATTAAACGAATCTCCGGGCGCTGAACTGTTGACCGTTGGATCTTCAACTCTTTGTAATCTCTTGTTAGAATTTTCTCCAGCCAAGGAACCTATGCTAGATCAAGGTTTGTTTTGCTACATTGACAATTTGTAGTTTGGAGTTTTATGTTTTTATTTTATGAGTTTAGGTGCGGTGGAAATGCTTTGTGGTTTAACGAGGAGGCCGGAACCTGCTCTTAGACTAAACGGCATTTGGGCCTTGATGAATATGGCGTTTCAGGTATTGTGAATTATTAGTTTTATTTTTATTGTTAATTCACATTTTTACAGCACGTAGATAATTTATTATAACAAAGAATTAAATGAAATTTGTGTTTACGACAATTGAATCGCTAAATGCAGAAAGTAATACGTCCAATTAAAATATAATTTAATTTAAAAAAGTGGTGAATCAAAGAAGAACCATTACTGAAGTGCTGTGTTAATAAAAAGCAAATGGGACGAAATGTATGTAGGTTAGGAGAGTTATTTTTTAAGACAGATACTGAGAATATACTAAGAAATGATCAAAAGATGAGGAGCAAGTAATATATTAGTACATGAATAATATTAGTCAACCACTTTTATATTATAAACTGAAAGGACAACATCCCCTATGTATCTATCTTTATGCTTACATTATTGTTTTTAAACTTGGACACGTGCACATTTGCATTTAACGATTCAATTGTGAAAATTTAAGATACTAAAACTTGAACGGCTATCTCAATAACAGTGTTTTTTAGATGCAGTTTGAATTAGATAATTAAATATATCGGGTCCATACGCCGACATTTTGACGTCTGGAAAAAAATACATAAATATGTATAGAAATATTAGTAATCGATTAAAAACATTATAAATTCCATTGAATAATGTAATATTTATTTACTGCTCAACTTGCAGGCTGAACAACGGGTTAAAACGAGAATACTCTCGTGCTTGGGTACTGAGCAAATGTTCAGACTGTTGGGTGATTCCGACACGCGAATAATCATGAAAACACTAGGCCTCCTGAGAAACCTGTTGAGCACGAGACAACACATAGACACAATTATGAGCGATTATTCTTCGCAAGTCATGCAAGTGAGTCTGTGCGATAATTAAATTCGTAATTAACATGATTCTAATCGAGTTTTTCAATCAGGCCGTTATAGTGGTATTGGAGGGTGATTATCCAGCCGAAGTCAAGGAGCAGGCTCTGTGCATTTTGGGCAACATCGGAGACGGCGAACGGGCCAAAGACTACATCATGGCCAACGAGGACGTGCTTAGAAAACTCGTCGACTATTTGGTAAAGATTTGACTTATTCATCTGTTTGATGACTTACCGGGAAATTTGATTAACTCAATTGTTCGGTAGCTTCATCCCGAGTCGAAGTTGTTGGAAGCGGCTCTGTTCGCTATTGGTAATTTGGTATGGCGCGGTGAACCTGGAGCACCCGAGCGTCAAACGAGGCTCGCCGAACTTGGAACGTTAGATTTATTACATCAGTTGCTGGTGACAGCAGATCCAGCCTTACTCGATAAGTATGTAGCTGATAGCTATATGCAACGCTTCTTCTGGCTTTTATCTGCTTTTTGAATGCCTCTTTCGCTGATTGAGTACTTCGAAACAACATCTTTCACTTCAATCATTTTTCTCATACTTGTTTTTTTCTTTCATTTTAATTTCCTCTTTATAATAGCAGTTTGTAGATAGAGTGTTTCTGTTTGTATATTAGTGAATGGTATTTATTGTAATATTTCTACTTGTATCATTTAATTTTAAATGATTGAATCACCGATATTTTATTTAAAGCGTAATTGATAGATGTTGATTAATGTCGCATTAGTAAACGCAAATGTGTTTGAATGAACGATTTCTTTTTTTCATATTTTAGAAAAAATATGGTGGATTCAATAGATTTTCCATCGAACATGTTTCGATATTTTTTATAATAACTTACTTTTAGGGAAAAAATTTGTTTCAAGAATTAAAAAAAATATGAAGGTCCTTTTTTAAAAATTCAAGCCTTCGGTTACTAAAATCTATTTTGTCTTTTGATACTTACGCAAAAATTGTCAGACCCGATGTCATCATTAAAGAAAGAATCAGATACATTTTATTAGGAAAACCCGAGTTTTTTCAGCACCGGTACATCATTCCTTCAACTTCTTTTCTAATAACTATCATTTCGATTTAAATTCCTAACGTTGCTTTCACACTTGGACAGTTTATATCCTGATATTGTGAAGCTTTCTCGAATGGTTTCAATTTAACAGAAAATTATTTTAAGATAATAATGTTTGCATTACAATAATGAAAAATGAGCATTATATAAATATCTATGTTCAATAAAAAATGTTAGATTGAGCAACATTTTAGTTGTAACGTGCACTTAAACAAATGATTAAAAAATATTACGTTGAGCAATTTTTTATGTTCAAACTCAAATCTAACCAAAACGAATTAATGTAACGAAAGTTCAACAACTATAATTAGTTTTAGAACTTTCGTTGGACATTTCGCAACTGTTAAAGTGAAGTTATATTTTCAATAGTATGAATATATTTTACTAACTAGGTTAAAATGTATCATACAATTGATTTATAATTCCACTAGTCAATATCAATGAAATTATTATTCATTGATGATCCGGTACACGTATGTTCGGAACATTTTTGACTTAACAGTTGATGTGTAAATCACACTAACGCTAACACTAATGCACAGCTTATTTATTTTAATGCACATTTTATAAAATGCTTACAATAAATGCGCATTTTATTTTATATATTACTCATCTTTTTGTAATTGTCGATATATTATTAAATACAAAAAATTTACAACATACATATGCTTAATTTACAATTTTCTAATGAAAAAAAAAGGGCCGGACCCACGAGTCTTAGATTGGGTATCGGTCTGGATATATCTGCTTTTGTTACTTGTCAGTACTGAGGAGAATTGTCAGATTCGACGTCATCATTGAAGAAAGAATTTTAATGGCCTTTTTCCCTAAAGTAATCTCAAAAGGGTCGACAACCAAATGGTTTATTGCTTTTTTACTCTAATAATCCATTCCCTGAAACGATTATCTATTTTAAAATCTGTGCAAAATTTTACTTAAAACTAAATAATTATTTGGTCGCAAATTGCTAAAAATAACTACTATTGCTTACCTAAAACTAACTAATGCATGAAAGTATTTTTGTAGATGTAGTAATAAGGGAGGTGATGTTTCATTTTAATTGATTATATAAAAAACAGTTTTTTAAAGTTGAGCTGAGGCAAGTTGTAATTGAGTTTTAAAACCAATTTCATATAAATTTTCATTTTGATTTAAAAAGAGAGCATCGTATTTTATATTTGAAATTAAGAATTTGTACTACGTTCATAACTATGATTTTTGCATCTCATTTTTACACATCTTCCATAATAACACTATCTGTTTTTTCCAAACGTCCTGCACTGTGGCTTTATATTTATATTGTGTGGCTTTTAATCATAAAAATCTTGCTATAATATTGTAGTTAATGGAGTACTAATTTTTGTTTTTTATCTTTCAGGGTGAAAACAGCACTTTCGCAGTTTTCCGAGCACGACTAAATATACCAATGTGAATGTTTCACCAATTGACGTGTTTCTCGTAGAATAGTTATGCGACAATTTCATGGATCATTGTCTCTTCGTCATCATCGTCTTAGCAAAAAAAGTGTGTTCGTGTGTGTGAGAGAGTAAGAGAGAAAGATCTGCCAAACGGTGGTTTAATTATTCGCGCGGAACAAAACGTGTCTATAATATTGTCATTCGTTTTTATTATTATGATAATATTATTAATAATTTAATATAATAATAATATTGACGTTCATCAACATCCAACATGACAAAATGTATATACATATATGTGAGAGATGCGCATCTTTTCGATGTCAGACTGACCTAATTTGTACACAATGAAACCCGTAACGAGATCTACTTTTGTATAATATTAACTTTTCTGTAGATAAATATAATTATTACAACTCATGTACGTGTAATTACGATCGTAAAAAAAATCTTCTCACTGTATTGGCACAGCTTTAAATACATTATATTGTTTTGTTTTCAAATAAATTGAAATCATACAATCGGTCGTGTTAATTTGGATCCTTTTTTTTTGTATAATTTGACATAAATAATTAATTTTTATTTGGTATCAGGATTAAATGACTCAATAATAATAATAATTATTATTATTTTCTTCTTTTATACTTTGTTTTTATTGGTTATATACATGCATTGGATAACTTGTTACATTATTATGTTATATAAAGATATATACGGCACTGACTAGACATAATGTTCAAATCATTTTTAACATTTCTGTTGCAAAGTATGTATATATAAAAATAATTCAATTTAATTTTAACAATGTTTTTGTACTCATAATAAATGCAAAATATACGTTATATAAAATCTTTGGTTTGTAATAAAGTTACCGATATAAAAGCAAAGGTGGCCCTCTCCTATTTCCCCGTTTCAAATATTTGTTCAATTCAAATGCCGGGTGTAGTGGTTTCTCGTTTATTTCTACACCAGATTTATTGAAAATATATGTAAAATTGCAACTGAAAAAGTTGCAGTATGACTCCTGGGTTACATGGTTCAGTTCACAGCAATAAATTCTTTATAGTATTGCCGTCTATATAACAAATTTCAAATGCTTCTGAGTATATTCATGTTTGACACTTACAGTTAAAATCTTGCATCTATGTAATAATACGGACCATACATAGCAGTGCAACATTCGAACAGCGATAACTCTTAATATATAATATTTTTTCATCATGAGTTACGCAGATACTTGGGCATTTAAAACACAACTGCCCAATCTAGAGAGATATTAAATTAAAGCATTTAATTGTAGTTTCTAGCTTTACTTAATCTCACAGAAGACTATCAAGATTAATAACTAGTTGCACTAGGGTGTATAATTGAATACATAATAAAAATTGGAAGATATCAATCATAATCCTATTTTCCCATAAAACATTTATTCCTCTGTGTAAAAAGCAAAATTAGAAACCACTACGTTTTAATCTCCTCCGGTGTGCAATTGCATATTGGTGTTACATAAATAAGTTGTGTAACACCTGTAACGGGCGAGGCACCCAAAGAAAACATATTCTTAAAAAACATCTTGGAGATAGCTGTTTCTTGCTTTTATATCATAAAATAATACTTATTTAAATAAATCTTTGGTAACGATAAATTCATATAATACTAAATGGAATGTGTATTCTTAAATAATATTAAGTAAACGAGAAGCTCAATCAAGCATATACTCATAAGGCAGTCACCGATTAAGCGGCATGACTTTGGTTAACGTTTCCGCCGGGCATCGCGTCAGGATTGGCGAGGGGATCCAACTCTGCGAAAAGTTTGAACCATTCGACTTTTTCCTTCTTTTGATTGTCTTTCTTTTTAGTCAAACCGTTGCTTTTCGGCATGTCACTCTCTCCTCTACTACTGGACGGACCTTCGAAGTTTTGAGGTAATGTGTTTTGCTGATCGTATATTTGAGAGAGATCAACGGAGAAATCCTAAAATAAACAATAGCATAAGTGCTGATTCATAGCTTGAATGAATCGACATATCTACCTGCAATAATTGTGACGGCATGTAAGATCCGAGGTGGCTAAAACCCTCGTTTCCGAGATTCAATCCGGCGAGATCAGAAACAAAGGACGAATTTGAATTACCGTTGCTTTCTGTAAGTAAAGTTGCCGAACCAATCAAATCTTCGGTGATATTCTCGACGGAATCGATGATCTTTTCGAGCTTTTCCACTGAGCTGCTCGCGGCTGATGCTTCCGCGTTAGTATCGTCTTTGAATTCGTCTTGGAAGTAAAGTAGTTGGTCCTTGTCGAGGTTTTCTGCACTTGGCTCGCCTTGATGATACTGTGCGAGTTCTTTGAGAATTCCGAAATCGTACTCGATGGGCGTCTCTGAAAGTGCTTTGGCAGTTATGTTGAGAGTGTGAGAAGCTTTGGCCGTGAAGCTCAGCAGCGAATTTTGATAGTTAACCATCGCGTGAGAGAACATGTTGCATCTCGCTGCAGCTAAGAGATCAACCTAAAAATTTAATATTAATTATTGAGAAACGATATATTATATCGATTAAATCATATACACTAAATCATGTGCAAAAAAGTTGGTAGACCCAAATTGAGGTGGGTAGATTGTGTAGATTTAAGCATCATGACAATAGAGAAGTTCTATATTTTTATTATATATATATATACTAATAAGGTGAACAGATTTTGAAAATATCGAATAACATTAAACAGAATTTTTTTCTTCGAGGACAAATTGCGGCGGGAGATAAAATATTCAACATGAGGAGAATCTTCCTCAAAGGAGGTCTAGATACCTTAATACTAATATATTATAGAAAAAAATCATAATGCAAACCTTTTGCAAGCAGTCCAGCTTAAGCTTATCGAACAACCGCTTGCTTTCTCGTACTTGAGCCTGAGCTTTTCTAAACTGGTGTAACCCTCGCCCCGTATCAGGATCCAATCGTCCGCTAGCGGCCTTCATCCAACTCAGAGCCGCTCGATAGTCTTGACGAGCGCGTTCCATAGCTCGCAAAGTAGCCCTAGTATCGGCCACTCCGCGAGCTCTGAAAGTATCCAATTCTCTCTGCAAACGAGCTAACGGGGCTCTCAAGCTTCCCCTCTGTGATCCACAAAATGATACGCCCCTCCCAGAAGCCACGAGGACTTTCGCAGCCCCGCCGGAGCCACCAGCGCCTGCCTCTTTGAGGAATCCTCCCAAGGCTGCCTCTTCGTGCGCGAGGGTGCCGCATCTTTCGGACAGTTGTTCTATAAGTCGCTGAAGTAGCGCGCTAGATTCGGCTAAGGAACGGAACAGTTCCAGCTTGGAGTCCAATTCGGCGTCCGATGCCACAACGCATTCGTCTTCGCGGGAGCCGAAACGCCGCAGCACCGACTGCCGCGCTACCCACAGCTGATGCTGCATCCCGGAAGACGCTTTTCTGTCAAAATTAAACGAAAAACCCGTAGGTTTTGACAACTCTATTCTTAAACACTTCACTTTGCCGAGATCTAAATAGGCCGATTTATGACCATGTGATGGTTGAGGAGCTAATTAGATGATATGTTGATGATTTATAATTCATAATAAAAACGCCTTTAATTTATTAATACTTTATTATATATTACTAAGATATATAATCAATAATAATCTATAGCACCTAAACCACTAAGTCAAAATTGATGATAAATATGTGTATCTATAATTGATTTTACGATAAGATTATAAAAGATAAAGTAATTATATTTTATTGTACTGCAAAATTAAAATTAAATATTTCAATTAAATAAATTTTAAACAGAACTTTATTATCCTAAATTAAAATCACTTCGATGAAATTTATTTAAAAACTTATTTTAATTTGTTAAAGTTTTCATTAAATAACTGAAATAACTAATTTCTAAAATATGAAAATATTGCGCTGTTCTTCTAAATACTCTTATTCACCTTTTCAACAACATTTGCTTGAGCATACCACGAACCTATATTTATAATACATAATTAAGCGTGAATTTCAGTTATTCCATAATTATCATTTGCTTGTTATAATTTTTATAACACATTTCTGATTATATTTTTATTAAAATATTTTTTCGATATTTAATACATCTTCGCCGCTATTTAAACCACTTTTTACTAGTTTTTCCATCAAGGTTTTTACTATATCTAAAGTGACAAGACATACTCTTAGTTTTTGTTGTTTTCCTCTTATCCTTCTTTATCTTCCTTGAACAAAAAAATCCAAAAGGACCTTTGATTAGCGCACACTGCAATATGTCTTTTATCCTAATCGGACACAAATTTACGAGGTGCATTAAAAACAGAAACAAAAATTCCGTGGTGATCTTTTTTTAGGTCCCATAATAATTTGTTCTTTGTCCTCCTCGAACAAAATTTTCAGAGATAGCCTTTTTATTTTTAGTGTCCTCTTTTGATATTTTTAAAATCTGATCATTTTATTTTATCTAAAAATCATATAATGTAGAATTGTAGTAATCAAATGGAGGTAAGTATTAAAAAAATATCAGCAAAATTGGTTTAATAAAAGTGGAAAGATTACATGTACGTATCTATTAACTTTAAAATATTGCAAAAGTTAATTGTTAAAACTTTTTTTTATTAACAAGTAGTGAACTTATTTCATTTTAAAACGCACAATAGATTAACAAATAAGCTATAAAACGCATTATTTGATTTTTTCTAAAATCGATTTTTTTTACCTTAACCACAAGCGGAAGATATTAGCACTATTGGCAAATACTTAATATATGAGAAAAATATGCTTTTTTGAAATATACAAACTATTATATTAGGAAGAACTGATTTGTTAAAATCTTTTGATGAAAACAGCTCAACAAGAGGCAAATTTATTTGCTGATTATAACCAGACCCGGCCCGAGAGGCGCGCTGTAAGGCACCACCCAGGGTGCTATTTGATTCTGGTTAAATGACACGGTGTCAATATCTCCGTAAAAAAAGAAAAGTTGGTATTAGAATCAAATTTTCGAAAGGACATTTTTATTCTCCCGTAGCAATATGTCATACAAAAACAATATTTCCGAGATGGTTTTTGAAACAAAAAAAAGCTTGTAAAGCCTGTGTCTATGTTGCTTATGAATAATAGGTAAACAGTAGTGCTAGTTTGGAACCCTGTGAAACTCCAAAAAAGTGAAATATTATTTTGAGAAATAGCAACCATAATTCATGAACTGACAGTGATCATTTAAATAACATTTAAATCCGTAGTTCGAGAACTTTCGCAGCAAAATGCTACGGCAAATCTTGTTAATAGCTTTATAAAAATTAATAAAGATTCATGTGAACTCCCATATCAATGGATTTAATCACCATCGTCGAAAATTATAAAAGGTAGATGACGTGGATCATGTGATACGAAAACACTACTGTTGGTCCATCAAGATTTGCTAATAGGTATCGTAAATATATTTATTGATAATTAATAAAAATAATTGGCTCATATTTTTCGGGTCAGAATTTTAGCACGGTTGTGGTCAGAATAAATATTAGATTATCAGAATTTATATTAATTGCTCGGAGTTTATATTAAAGTATTATAATTTAAATTTATATTTAACACAATTTGTAAATATATCATCAATAAACGTAATTATAATTAAAAGCGTTTACTCTTTAGCGTTTTAAATATTATTGTAATTTAGGTTACAATTTTTAGGTTAGCGCGTTTCGATGTAGCGAGTTTTGCTCGTTAGCGGCATTTGTGAAGAAGAAGAAGCCGGGGTCAGTAGGGCGCGTGGGCGGCCGCGGCAGTCGGCGACGGCTGCGGCAGCGGACGTCGCGTTTTTAGGTCCGCCCCGGGCGGCCGCGCGCGCCGCTCCGGGGACATGCACTCGGGAGACCGCGCCGCGCCTCTGCCTCCGCTGCCGGCGCCCCTGCCTCCGCTGCCGGCGCAGCCCGACGCGCGCCAACACGTCAACCGGGACGGTACGTCACCTTTGTTTTGGTCGGCGGCGTACGCCCTCCGCCGCATGGGGGGTCACTCACCCGCCGGCTTTTCGAGAAAGCTTCCCAAATCTTACTAGGCTAGAACGCCCCCCCCCACCAATCTGATTTCGCTCGCGACAACCCCGCCCCCCTCCGATGTAAACAAAATTATTGTTGTCTATGGTTTTGTTGTTGTGTCAATGTGTGTGTGTAGTGTCATATTTAAACTCATCGATTGAGTGATTGATGCGTGCTAGGGGTGGCGTTGTGTGAAATGGTGCGACTGCCGTTGAAGATATATCGGACGGACGTTTAACTGGAAATCTGGTGTGGTGTGTAAAATAATATCTTAGCTTAAATTTTAAATGCTCAATTCAATATAAAAAGAATAAACTTTTGAGAAACACTGGTTTCCTATTGATAAAATTTGCGATTTATATATTACATGCATATAACAACACTAAAATTTAAGTTTTTTTATTTTTATAAACGTAGTTGAAATACCAGTGGTTAAAACGAGACGAATATCCACTTGAATATCGATCGATTGATTACATTGTTATATTAAATAAAAAAAAATGTTGAAAATATTTGGTTGGATTTGTTCTAGAATTTTCGGTCAAACCTTTTGCGGTCAAATTTAATTATTATTACTTTCAAGCTTTGGCTGTCATGAGTAACTACAAACATGATCTATAGTTTTTAAATAATTGTTTCATTTGAAAAAATCTTTAATGCAAAGGTGTATTAAAAACAGCAATTCAGGCAATCATTTATGTGCTTTTGAAATATTTTAGCAAATTTTTCTCTTATCGTTGTATTGGTTTTCAAAGATCCGTTATTTTTAACTGTTTGAATATAAAAAAGTAAACAATAAAACAAGAATAAATTCATATAGTAATGAAGAATCTAAAATAGTAGTTTAAATAAAAAAATATAGTTTCATATACACACAATTCTATGTTATCAAAAAAGACAATAAAAAATATCTGCACTATTTATTTTCACTTTAAAAATATTTCATATTTATTTTATTTTAATTATTCTTCCTAAAAATATTATCATAATAAATTATTTTGCACAGATTTAAAATTATACATTATTCGTATTGATTTAAAATAAATTAAATATTCTAACCATTGATAAAATCCACACTTGCACAATATGACCTTGAACATATGAGTAATTTCGTCAATTACAAAGTGTTCTTTTCTTCACTATAATTATAGCAGAGGGCTGGTTTAAATAAAATAAAAAGATAAATTTTGCCAAATAAAAAAAGATGTCCATACACACAACCTAGCTCGATTTTATTTTAATTGTTCATCCGAGAGATTAGGAAAATCTAGGAAAACATCGATGTGACAATCATCGATCGGAATTATAATTATGTACTGATCACTAATTTCGATCTCTTAGACACGAATACAAGTGAAAAACACTAGGATTCACATGGGATTAGAACCCAGGTCTTTCGAGTATTGATCACTGACTATCGATCATTATTTTATACCATTGATCTATCGCGTTAGTTAGTTGTTAAACAGGGTCCGTCAAAACAAGTTAGTAGTAGTTTTTGAATTTTGCTGTTTTTTTCAGTCAATATATATATTATTTTTTCGTCCATACCAAATACGCATGTAGTGCTTCAGCATCATTATAAAAACATCTCCTTGTTGTCATTACTCACAAATATTCATTCGTTGATTGGTTATAATAGTGTAAAATATTTCTTTTTAGTTTCTGTTTGACGTATTTCCGCGTCGTGAAACTGAAATTTTAGCATAACAGCGAAACTGCTTTATTTTCCTGACACGTTAAATCTAAGGTGTTACACCGAATCTATGAAACTAATTATTTCGTGAAATGAAAAAAAATGCCTAATTCGTGAAAAATGCATCCTTATTCGTGAATTAGGCAATTTATCTGCCTAAGCACTCCAATAGTGTTTTTTGGAACTAAGTTGCGAAACATCATGTTTATTGATGGATCCAAATTTTGATCATTTT
Source organism: Plectrocnemia conspersa (assembly GCF_051122295.1). Taxonomy (NCBI): domain Eukaryota; kingdom Metazoa; phylum Arthropoda; class Insecta; order Trichoptera; family Polycentropodidae; genus Plectrocnemia; species Plectrocnemia conspersa. The sequence goes on along the minus strand of NW_028277166.1, from coordinate 9,602,367 downwards.
GCCAATTTTTTTGCTAAAAAAATAGTAACCAATGCTGGGAGATTGGCAGATATATTGTACTTTAATGAAATAAAATAATTATTAACTATAACAAGGTTTTCATGTAACTGTTGGATATGTTAGGTGCAGAACATTGAACACCCCATAAATAACCTTCAGTATATTTAATTGTATGTTTATGCAATTAATCATGAGGTTTTCATTGTTCAGACCAACGTTCGCTCGCTCGCACCTAATCTGTCCAAAATATTTACTAAAAAAATTTGAACATCGTCATATTTTACAGTTCTAGACTTATATGCCATTTTAAATGAAGACGAACATCACTGTAGTTAATGATTGATTTATGTTTATATAAAGAAATGACATTTGTTTTAGTTACGAAAGACTGCTCAATACAAGAATTAAGTAAAACAATTCCTGCCCAATTCACGCATTCAGCAGATAATTTGCCTATTTCATGAATGAAGTGGGGGTCATGCACTTTTCATGAATTTGCCAATTTTTTGAAATTGAAGCAATTTCACGGATTCGGTGTAACATACAGATGATCCAATTCGAGTTTCTTATGTTTGCAAATTGTAAATCAGACAACTGTCACTAATCACGCGTGTTCAAATGTTAGTTTTCAACAACACAACGCGTTAAAATTATTTAATTGTTCTACAGAAATTAAAATTCTGTACGAACTGGGTATTCATATTTACGGGAAAACTATGGTCAATTTCATCGTACTACTGAGCGAACAATTCGCAACGTAGTGGAATAATTTGAAGATAGGGTAAGGCTTGTGCATTATCGTGGCGCCCATTCAACCGAGAATATTGTTGTAAATGAAAGTGGCCTAAGACCCAGAATTGCCGATTCGTCGGCGTTCATAGCTCCCTGTGGCAAATTTTGCATCTGAACTTACGCTTACACCCGTATAAAATTCAGATAACACAATAACTAAAGCCCAGAAACCATGGATAGCGAAAAATTTACGCAAATTTTTTTCCACAAAAAATCTTCTCTAATTAGGCCTATTTTCACCTCTCTTGGTATGTTAATAAGCAAAATTGCCGCATATGGAGCATATGTCCAAAAAGTGACTGGTGCGCATTTTGGTCGGGCGGCGTCTTCGATCCCTACTTTTTTTAAAATGATGAAGTCAATGGCAAGCACTATAGGCGCACGATAACCGATAATTTTGGCACTAAATCGAATATATTGATTTGGAAGATAAGTGGTTCCAACAAGACGGCGCGTGCAACATTGGATGTTTTGCGTGAAAAGTTCCCAGGTCGCATTATTTCCCGTTTTGGTGATGTTAACTGACTGTAAATATCATGCGATTTAACGTAGTAGGATTTTTGTGTGATTATGCTAATATCGTGTATACGCCGATAAACCCGAAACGCTTGAGCACATAAAAACCAACACTTGCCAAGTTATAGCCAAGATACCGCTCGAAAAGATTCAGAGGCGGCCATTTAATTGATATTTTTTTTCATAATTAATAAAAATACTTAAAATGTTATCATTAAATTTGTAGTTTTTCAAAAAAGGTTCGAAAATTGTAGTTTGATCACCCTTTCATATACATATATATAATTTATAAATCGGAAAATCTTTAAACCAAAAATCTCGCGAGCTGTGCTGGCCATTTGGTAATCTCACACCCTAATAAAATTTTGCCTGATCTTCGGAAATCTCCGATTTTTGATAGGGGGACCCGCCTTTTCTGGGCCCTAATGGTCACTTACATTTATCTTTGAAAGTCTCTCGTCTCGAATTTTGTGTTAAATTAGCGTCGACACAGCGCTAAAGAGCTTTTCTTATATTTTTTTTAGTCAACAAAAAAAAAGCAACTCTGCGTTCTCTCTAAATAAAGGCGGACGCACTTCCGTAATTTGACGTGGCTCTCCTGTCGCTTCTAGTTATCGAGGCTTTAATGAAGAATCGAACATGCTTAGTAAAAAAAGTACATCATCCATTAGGGTATTTTTTAAGGACTCGACAGTATGTACATACATCCATAACCACCTCATGATCGATCGATATATACATAAATGCATATTGTTAGCAGCTCAAATCATCTATTCCAAGTACTTGATACATGCCGGAAGATCCATACAATTGAAACTCCAGATTGGAATTGAAACGTGCGCCAATTTGAGTCGTAAATACCGTATTTGTCTGTTGTACTTGAAGCTTCTAAAGGGTTTGCTTGAGCTGGAATTGCTTTTGAAAAAATGAGCAGAATATGTATGTATATCGTCATTATTATTTTGACCTTGTTAGTAGTTTAATAATATGCAATGAAATTAAGAAATCAAGGTTCCGCCATCGCAAATTTTATGTATGGTACTCAGGAAATGTATTTACGCTGCATATAAATTGTAAAATGATGTAGGAAATATCAATACAATTTGTACCCATTACTTACATGTTTAATAATGGTAATATAACTTTCTGTATATGGTGCCATGCTGAAGAAAAATATTAAAGGAAGTGTGATTTTTCGAGAAATGAAGTCATTATCAATCGGTTGAGTCTTGGCATTTTAATGCTTCTATTTCTGGATTAGTCTCATACCCTGATAATGAAACGATCATGAAAAAAGTTTTACGGATCGTTTTAGCGCAACTTTCGTGTGCAGTTCTGCAAAGTAATTTTTAACCTACAGATTTTTCGCACATAATAACGAAACATGTAATGTTATCAATCTAGTGTTTGTGATCATAAAATGTCTTCAGAAAAAAACTGAACTATTGGATAATGTTCTTAGAGTAAGCAAGAGCAGAGGAGAATAATCAAAGAAATGGAAAGTGAATGAGTATGTTTATTTGACACTATATTCTAAAAAATGGAAGCTATAGATGAAAAATCGCATGAATTTCGATTGCGTATAAAGTAAAGCTTTGCAGAATATTTCTTTCATATATGCAACGACGTACTTTATCCGTCCTGCTATCCTCTATAGTCGCATATGCTGCGATATTTACTGCGAATTGTCTCATTATGGCTTCTGGCCAGAGGCGTGTAACGCGAGACAACCAATCACGGTCGAAGACTATCTCAGTTACGTATCTCTAGACATTTTTTCCTCGGCGTCGCCTTAGTGACACGACCACGGATTTTTATATTTTCGCGAGATGTGCTTTATATCCGGCTTGTCAAATGCAGGCTTTTATTCATAAAGGAACGTCCGCTGCAGTCTTCCGTGCAGACGAAGGTCGTCCGCGATGCGAATTTATTGCCTCCGGATAGGTTCATCTCGTTTTTATTCCAAGTACAACGTTTACAACTCATAACATGCTCGTCACGCGTGGCGAAGTCTAAAAAATGCAATGACGTGAGGCTGCAATCGTCCAGATTCTTTCCAGTTATGGCGGCTCGGTAATTAACAATTATCACTTGAGTGATTTTATCTGCCGTAGATTATCTCACAATCAGGTATGCTCGGAGCAAATACATAAATATATTTTCAAATAGTGCCGGTTTCATCAATTGAACTACTTCTCTATTCACAATTAAAGGGATTAACTTATGCCGCTAAGTCATAAAAAAGCCAATTCGGTTTGTGATAAAGCGTTTTAACAGTTTAAAGAAAAAAGGATTAAAATAACCGTCAACTTGAAAAGAGATAACCCGTGCATGCGGGCTTATTCTAAAAACTGCCATTTATAATCATAGGTTGCTCCAGCGAAAAAATCTATTATATAAATACTGGAACGCGGGCAACCAATAATCACGTCGGGAGTCACCACTATCCTGTTTATTTTGTTAGTCCAAAAATATAATAAAATAATAAACTTTGTCGTAACAAAAATAAACCCATGACCTAAAAAGCTGTGGATTGTATTTGAATCAAGTGTAATCATAATTAATGCTTATATTTGATTAGAACGTCTGATGGCTTATATATGCTAATTGTGAAAAGCTGCTTAGAGAATGCGAGGTGCTTTAGGATATAATATAATTATGAATTTTAAAAGCTCTTAATTTTTCATGACTTTTTGAATTAACAATATCAATAATGAAGCCTGGTTCTAGTGATAGACCTCATTTTAATTTAATCACCAAGACAATTAATTTATATTCTCTGAATAGTATTATAATTATTATGGATATTTTACTTTTTTCCTATTTGTTTGTTGAATATACTACATATGTTTAGGACATCTGTAGATTAAATGATGTATTTTTAACTCAAAGAATACAATTGCACAGACTGATGCCAATGACATCAAAGCAAAACAGTTCTGAAGCCACTTAAAACGGTGCAAGTCAAATACGCCATTCCTTTTATTTATGCGTTGCTACAGAAACAATTTGAGATCAAAACCCAAAATATAAAATACGTGTCAGTTTCGAACAGTTTCAACAATCTGCATCGAGATGGATACAGCTATGTCTAATTTAATTCGTCTAGCTATTTCAGAACTATTAAATCACACCGTTGGATTTTATACAGTAATATGTATTTAAATGCATATAATATTTTATTTTGCGTTGTGGTTTATAAATATTAAACACTATGATTCGGTTGTGCATAGATTGCATGGAATAATTGCAAAACACACATGCATAATTTTAATTTATTCGCGGTTTCACTTGATAGTTGAGTATATTTGCATAACCAAGCGTTTGCACGACAATAAACATATATATAACACCCAGAAAACGATAGATTTGTGGCTGACGTTCTGGTTTACTATTAACCATCGCTGAGATTGGCGTTTGCACAAGATTGGTTTACAACACCCAGTCACTCTCGACGCCTCTCCCTTTTTCTTTCCCAATCTCCTGTCGCCTTTGATTGACGTTTTAATAGACGCATCCGTTTCCGGAGATAAACGTGCATCGATCTTGTTTACTTTATCTTGAACTTGTGCATTGTGTATCTAAATTTAAACGTTACTCACACGATGGATCGGATCAATGGGTTTTTTTAACTGACGGCGATAAACCGCATTAAATGTGTTTGTGTTATGTCACCCACTCACCAGTGGTATCGGATAATCGGCGTTACACATGTGCTAAATGGGGCATTATCTCATATTTTCATATGTGAAAAGTAAACGATGAAATCATCATTGTAAGTAGCATATGATTGCAAAAACTGTCTTCGTTCACTAAATCTGATTTTATATTTTGCATAAATAAAGTAATTACAGGCGGCCCTCGACTTTCGCACATAATTGGTTCCTGAAAATGTGTGCGAATGTTGAATGTACGAAAGTCGATGGAAGTAAAAAAAATTGAAATTGTGTGTATTTTAAAATGTTTATTTATCAAGTAAATATAAGATGTTTAAGAGGCGTTTAAGAGACACGTTTAAGTGGGGTTTGCGGGTGTTTCCTTTGAAAAAATATCAAGAGTTAACTGTTTTCCACTATTCATTTTCTTTTCTTCATATAGTATTTTATAACATGCTATGTTTTTATTGATCACCCTACGCACTTGAGATATGCGTTTTCCATTGGGATCACAATCTTCCATAATATTTAAAAAATTGTCAAGGTGCGTGAAGGCTTCATTCATATTTTTCATTGTTAAAGAGTTTTCCAAAATAAACCTGTCTCATCTACATTAAATATTTGGCTATAGAAATATTCTCCATCTTCAATAATTTTGGATAATTAGGAAATAATTTCTTTTGCAGCATCTTTATCCGCATCAGCCGATTCTCCAGTAAATTTAATATTATGAAAAGAATGCATCATTTTAAAATAGTAAAATCAACCGTTACTTGCTTGAAAAACCGTGTTAAAATCTTTTTTTAATCTATCCTTCCAATCTTTGTGCAAACTAAGAGCATTTGCTTGAATAATTGAAATACTCAGAGGGACATCTTTTTGATGTTGGTCATCGATCCATGATGACAAAGATTTTCCATTTCATCCATGTTTTTTTTTGCTGTGTTTTTTTTGGAAACATATCTTTAAAGATTGCGGAAATATATCTTTATTTTCCACAATTTTGAACGTATTTCTTAATTATATTTTTATTTTACAAAATTGAACATATCGTACGAACGTCCAATTGAAGCAAAAGATTCACCGCTATCAGAACGTCTAATAATTTCCATCTTTGTCTCGAATCGTGTGAAGTTTATGAGTCCTTGATTTATTTTTGTTCGTATCAACACAAGTTTTTCCGTTTCTCACTCGTGTTTATATTTTATTTAATTTTTTCTTAAAAAAAAATTGTTTTTTTTAAATGTGCGAAATAGCGAATTGTGCGAAAGTCGAACGTCCGAAAGTCGAGGGCCGCCTGTATTACCGATTAAAAACGTCATCATATTTTTGATAATTTAAGTGATGTCTTGGAGATATTTTATGATGTTGTTTATATCATTAGAAAGCATTATTCATTGAATTATTGTATATATTTCTCAGAACTCAAAAATCCACGTCAAAAGCAATAAAATCATGCCGTCGCCGTCGCAGTGGGAACGTGCTCGATAACGATTGTTCCCACTGCGACGGAGCCGACACTTTTTTTGACTTCTGGGAAGTGATAATTTGTTTTTACGCTCTCCTATTGACCAAAATTCGGTTTGAAAATGCTTTGATCAGCCCTTTTATATTAGAAGTCCATAGTAATATCGGTAAGGATAGCTATCATATTCTTAATTATTTTCCCCTAAGAGATGAATTGCCTTAGTTTGTATTTTGGACTTGACCTAATGAAAGTTCTAAAACTATAATTAGTTTTAGTACTTTCATAAGGTTAAGTTTCGGTTTGAACATAAAATGGACGTTTTGCAACTGTCAAATTGAGTTTCATGTACCCATATACTGAAATACATCAGTATATAAGTACATCCCAAACAACTGTAGTTTAGTTCAGATTCATTATTTGAGGTCGGTTTTTACTTTTTTTATAAGTATATTCTTGCTATGATTTTTTTTCAGAGTTGAGCCCCTCAAGGAGAACGGGCCCCGGGTATTTGTCCTCTCTCGGCAGGTCTGGGTGTATATACAGATATAAACTATTCAAACCCCTCACTAGAGGTCGAAATTTAATGATGTTCCTAATACAGCAAATTCTTGTAAAATTATCCATTAAATTCTACAACGATAAAAACTCTCTAGATCTAATCTTTAAATATAATACGGTAAAAAGCCTTTCATCTTGTCGTTGACGTGCTTCCGATATCTATTTATGATGTGCGTAATTCATAACATATTAAGGGGAAAAATGAAAAGGGTCTCAAATATATGCGCATAATTATGTCATACAAGGAGGATGAGGATGTCTTCTTAAATGTTATTTATGTAAATGGCATTTAACTGATCGAACTCTCCTAACTAGTTCCTAGGACAATTGAATTTATTTTATAAAGAACATTTTTCAATTAGTTTCCATCCCCTCGCACGACTCTAGGAGCGAGAACAAGGGTCAGCATTACTATTGTACTTTGTCGGCTGAGGTCCTATGGGACCTGTCTGCTCGTAACCATTTCGAACCACTCTACGGCTCCTAGCATTACAATTCGATGGCAAGTTTTAAATTCAATAACGTAAATTGACACACATATAGTATGTGACGTTTCATTCTTCTCTATCGCCTAGTTTCTGTCCATAAAAAGTAGAATCTCGGCGTGCTCTCTCTTATCGGATTTTATCAGCCCCACTTCTGGTACGTGTCGGCGAAAACGGCGAGCGCTTCCACAATGTTTAATTTGCAGAAGTGTATATGGCAATACCTATAAATTATATCAGTTTATTTATGCGGCAACACCGCCGCTGGAGCCGGAGATAACGGAGAGCCGCTATAAATTCGAAATACGTACACGTATGTACGTGTTTATGTGGCCGAAGAAGCCTGGGTGTCCGATCCCGCGGGATATGATCCTTGGGTTTCGTTCCAGGGTAACGTTATACGGCAGCGTTACGTGGGACCATTAGGGTAATTGTTGCCGTTCGATCCATGTTATATGGAATGTGTGCATCGTTCTGAATTAACACCACTTACGGGACACACCTAACTATGAAATGTCTCTAATTGCAATTTGTGCAATTCGCAATAGACAGGCGCGATTCCTTGCGATGTTAATTGTTACGAATTAGGCGTCCTAGTTGGGATTAGCGAATTGGAATAATTGCAGCGAAATACTACTACTTGTCCATCAATCCTACCGTTGGAAAATCAACAGCTTACCAAGTGCATGGATTACTCTATCAAAAATATTTTGGCTTTGTTTGAATACAAATTTTTATAAACCTGTATTATTTGAATAATAAATAAAGGTTTATAAAAACAAAACCCTTTCCCGGTCATACCAGAATTAACTCTGAAATTTTTATTTTGTGAATTCATCTCAAAAATTGGCAAATTTTTCGAGAAAATCTTATCATTTTTTTGTTATAAATTCAATTTGTACAAATATTTTTAAATGTTTTACAAAAACTGGTTATTTTTATACCATTGCATAGGAAAGGGTGAGTCCATGCACGAAGTTTTCAAGTCAAAAATCTTGAAAAAAATACTCTGACTGCTGTTAATGTGGACTTTATTGTCTACAGCAAGGTTCTCCAACATACGGCCCGCGAACCTTTTATTTTTTTCTAAACTTCACTCAGTTTAAATCCACTATTATAGCAATAATACAAATTAAGAAAATAAGTGATCAATTACCACTGACAACAAACTGTTTTCATGATATTTATTAAAATATATATTGACTTACTAAAATAATTTATTTAAAAAATATCCCTAATAAAAAATAATGGTTCTTAGGTTAGGTGTAAATTTACTGGTGTCGATTATCAAAAGTGATTTAATATGGGATTCGCTCAAATTGAATCTATATTTAGATTTAATATGTTTTATTTTAGAAAAATGTTTTTAGCTCAAGTAAGTAGTGCTAAATGTAAAATGATTCCCCAAGTAAATTGATGTAATTTTTGAAAGTATAAAAATCCAACAGTGACAATTTTTTGAAGTTATCTCTTAAAATGTCATTAATTATTTCCAACAAGTTCAGGAGGGAGAGGTTCTATTTTGCAACTAAAAGGATTTTAAAAAATTATAATATCATTCATCATGAACTTGATAGTTTCTATTAAATCCTCTAATGCTTGCACTACACTCTCTGCAAGTTGTCTGAACCGAAGTTCAACTAAAGTCGACCGAGGTCGCCGACTTCCGAGTAGCGGCCACACTGCCACAAATTTCATATGCCGTCCGGATGGCTGCCGTGAATGACGTCCGCACGGCGGCTGCTGTCACGTACAGCTGGCATATTTGCGCGCGATCGAAAAATGTGCCAAATAATTACAATTTTTAAATTGTTATATTATTAAAATATTATTATTATGCTACTGATAATTATAAAAGTTTGTGCGGGCACTCACCAATTTGTCACCATCGATTCTAAATAAGAATTCGTTATGGTGTGACATTGATATAAACCGATCTAGGAAACTACATAAGGATATTCGAAACGATGCAGCGCTCGACGTGCGTGTTGACCATAAGACGCCTACGCGCATACTGAAATTGAACCGAGTTACTCGTTCTATCTCAGTTTGCGAAAAACCATATCATTATCTCTCTCACTGTCGTTACTTAACACGCGAGAGAGCGAAAGAGGAAGTATCTCACCGCTCGCGGTCGAAAGAGCAACTCCGACTTCGATTCCTTTGACTTCGGTCCGTTTGCCGACAATGTTCGGAAGCTTAAGCTTCAGTCACTTAAGATGATATGTTTTCTATTCACGCTACAGTGCTCCCAGACAAACTTATTTGATTGTATAAAGTAGCTTTATCTGCTGCTTCGATCATGCATTGCTTGATTATTTCTCCATCAGTGAATTGCTTTCCAGTTTTTGCTATTAAATACACCACACAATAACTAGCTCAAATTGCTGTTTCTTGTCCAAAATTCAATTTCTTGAAAATCAGCTGCTGCTAGTTAAACCCGTTTTTCAATAGCGCAAATTTTCCTGACCGAGATGTTCCACTAAATATTGATTACTTCTTCGAATGTTTCGTGTTGTTGTGACGTTTCATTGTAATTTATCATATTATTTGAGGACAGCTATTGTTTCTTTGTAAATTAAACAGATTGCTTTATTTCCAGCATCAATCATGCAATATTGAAGTTTCCATTGTTATTTTAATGCTCTGCATTCGCTGTCTATTTTTCTTTTATAAATGTATGTACGTACAATATAAAACCAAAAAGATTGCAATTTACTTGTACAAACTTAATGCAATTCATGAAAAATTATATAATTTCCATTTACGTAACTGTTTTGTGAAAAAAACGTACTTGATCGTGTTGTGGTCCGCCGGCCTTCGAAAAATTGTTAATCCGGCCCACCGATCAAAATTGTTACAGACCACTGATCCACAATGTTTTGTATTAACTACAACTCGGTATGCTCATAATAAGAGTACTACAATAAACATTAATCGTATTGTTTTAAAAGAGATAAGAAAATCCACAGGTGCACAATAATAACTCGAAAATATGATGAATTTCAGGAATTTCGGCAATTACAAAGTGTTTTTTCTTCATTATTTTGTTTGTTGGCACATGGTTCTCTTCATTATTAGTTGTAGCAGAGGGTTAGCCTAAATAGTTAAATTAAAATATATGTCTAGCTCGATTTTATTTTAATTGTTCATCCGTGTGATTAGTTTTCATCCGTTTTTCTTCTTCATTATTTTCTTAGCAGCTGCTTTTTCGACTTTTAGCTGTTAGTACATGGCTGTTATAACTAACAAAGATTAGAAAAATTGGAGTCCTTAATCATCATAATGTAAAAACTGTGCTTGTGATTGTCTTTAAATATGCATTGAGTTAGCCTCTAATATTCTCAATGCTTTAAATTAATTTATCTATAGGACTCAGTTGCTTCCTTAACCGTTTAGTTGCCTTGGGATTACTATCTAAATATTGATGTATTACATAATAAAAATATCTTATTTACACCTGTAACAAATCTCATACAGTCTATTAAATATGTAGCCGATTCGTTCTTCGATGATTACGTCGGATCCGGAAATTTTCCCCAAATAGCAAAAGCCAATATATCGGATTTCGACAACAAAAGGGTTATATTTCTTAAAGTGTCAAGACATTTACGTACTCATATGAACTTAGCAATAGTATAAACAAGTTACTAATACATATACGATTGCAAATTCAAGTAAATTATTTTTTACAATATTTATACGAATGAGTGATTTCGTAAACCACTTTGTGCAGGAACATCTTTTGTGTTGTGACATAAAAAACCTTTTACGCTCGTTCAGATTCCTTAATTGCTAAGTAAAAGTTCAAAGCGAATTCTGATGGTAGTATTAAGTTAAGCGCGTTTCGGTTTCATTATTTTTCGTCAAGATTTATTTTAAATTACCTAATGAATCCATGAAACTGCTATTATAAGTATAGCATTCAGATTTTTATTTAATTTGCTCTGAAAGAAATGAAATGTGCCGTGATAATAATCTTAGGATTGTAACATAATTAACTCAGCAAATTTAAACGAAATGTCATTTGTTATTATTTTCTAGTCTCAGGTTCTGTTAGTTAGATAATCGTATGCATTAAATTTGTTGCGACTACCTAACAAAATTGTATCTAGGTAGCTTTTAATTAGTTTTACATATGTTGATAAAGCTATACATCACATACTCGATTAGTTTAGTATATATTGATTAGTGATATAGATAAGCAAAATAGCTTAACAAGTATAATATTTTTGGATTATCTCGCTTTATCGAGTTCTCATGTCAGAAATGAAAGGCTTTGATTAAAATAAGCTGAAAAACCGCTAGTGAATGGCACACGGCTTCTACAGTTTCATGGATGGATTGGTCCAGATCCGCGATAAGACCGTTTTGCCAAGCGTTTCTTGCAATAACTGGTATGACCCGGAAGTACGAAACGCTCGGTACGTATACGTACGGACTCGTGCGAATGAATCGTCGTCGGGCGTTTGTCGTTCTAATCATAGGCTTCTTACTTAGATGATATGTAATAATTATGATCAATTGTTAGTACCGTTGTGTTAACAATGTATATTGTGACGTATGCGTATCGAGTCGTTATACAACTTTCAATTATTATTACAGTTTGCTGAATCATTATTTGCCAAGTACAGTGTATTGATCCGAGTTTGAAGTGTTTGGTGTGTTATAGTGTACACACAATATCCAATTATTACCAACGCCTAGTAAACGATGAGGTACAGGATGAGGCGGGATTCTGGAAAATTAGATATCTCTACAGGAGGGAGTATGGATCGTATCTGTATCCTAGTGCCTTTTTGCTAGGAGCGTTGGGATATAATAATTTGTTCAACGGAATAAATTCTGTGAATTTTCGTCATAGTACACACGCAGGCATAAAATCATGTTTTTATTGAGAAGATTCATAAAATACTTTTTTACTCGAGAGTCTACATGTTGCTTAAAAAGTTTAAATTAACTTTCAAAGGCTTTTATGTTTCCAAACATAACGTCAATACTTGTGTCAAAACCTTGTATTTTTTAACTTCAGTTCATTCATATGAACAAAGAGATCAGTAAAAAAATCAATATGTTGACCCACTTATGCTCATTGAGCTGAGGAAAATTTGCTAGATTATTATCCTCAAGAAATACATTTATTTCTGAAAAGTTCAAGTACTTTTCCTTGGCTCAGCCACTTCACATTGAACATCAGAACTCTATTGTAGGTTGAATCAACTTCCTATAAAAGCGCGGTAAACGCGGAAGAGCTCGAGCAGCTATTAAATTCATCGATAGCTTCCATAAACAATATTTTTTCCCATCATGTTTGACGTCACTAATATAACTTTAAACACATCAATGCTTTGGTCACGGAATGTTTTTATAACAACTTTACATATTTCTTTTCTTGGTGTATTTATTGGCACTAATCGCGATTGCATCCCTTATTCTTTGCTAGCGCGGCCAGGACACTAGCGATCGAAAACGCTCCCCTTACACGAGCTTGCCAAATAATAATATTTTTGCTGAAACAATTAATGTGGAATGATGCACATATATTTATTATACGTATAATTTAACATTTCATGTACTTTATTTATAATAATTGTTAAATAGTTGAGTTGATGTATGTATATTAAATTTTAAGTGAAAATATAAAGGTCATCATGACGCATTGGGGAAACCTGTCAAGTCATGATAGTCAGATTACTGATAAATTATTATTAAAAAAAATATTGTTCACTATCTTGAAAATTAACATACCATAAATTTAAGCTTTTTAACAATCGAAATTTTCGACAATATTAGTAGGAACATCTTCGCGCATGCGCAGTCGCAAGATTTCTGTCATATTTATTACCTTAAAAAGTTCAATTATTTACGATACCCTTCACCGCTCTATTGACAAGTAACAATATTAATTGGCGTTAAAGGTAAAATTTACAACCCCCGTCATTTTCCACCCTTGAAAAAAGCAGGGTTTAATATTCTACGTAATCTTTATTTTTAAAACACATATCGATCTACCGCGTATGTAAGCATACGCCATTTTCGGGTATGTATATAAAAGCGGTCTCTTTGTGGCTAACGTTTCGCCTTTGAACCTAAGCTCGGTCTATTCCTATTACGAAATTAGCGATCAAAAACCTTTTTGTATACATTTTTGCCTGGCATATAAAGTGACAAATTATATTTTTGCAGATTGAGTTCTGCAAATAAAATAATATTTATATATACAAATGCTATTTTATAGACTTAGATACGCCTTCATCTAATATTTTTTTATAATAATCAGAGATAAGATAAAAAAAACATATATGTTTTCATAGAAATCCATATTTTTAAGTAAATAAAAAATGTTATCATAGCATCGATTAATATTCGATGATTGGTATTTTCATACAATAATAAACGATACATCTCATTTCTGAGATCTTATCAATGTGTCAACGTTTACATAGATAGCTACTTCTTGTTTTTTTCTTCTTTACGAGTATTCATGTGTAATCTTACGACAATTCGACATGTAAATAAGATAAAAAGCCTTCAAATATCGACATGTATGATGAGCTCAAAAAAATTGAATCAACACAATACCATTAAATTTCATAGGAGTAAAAATATAAACAATTTCACACATGAGATCTCGCAAAATCCACAATTTTTTTTCTATGCACGTATGTATAGTTTTTCGCACTCGTGAACAATTTCACGGCGAAACGACCGCAATCTTTCAACCGCGGTAAATATGCATAAAAAAATCGAATGTCTTATATAACTGGTAATATTTTATTTTAAAGTCTATATATTTCTGTTTTCAAGGCCATATCTTCATTTTATGTGGTGTTTTGAAATAACATACAATACATATTCTTCAAATTAATTTGAATTATTTATTGGAAATCACATTTCAGGCGTTAGCCCAATGCGTCAAAGTGGGGTAAACACACTCAAGAGACTGAGAAACATCATACTAACATCAGTCTGTAAATTAGTGACATTTATTTATTTATGTCCGTCTTGCTAATGTGCGCATAGTTCCAGGGTAGCCAACTAAAATCGTCCCCCACATTATGAATGCACGATTTGGCTCGATTTTTTAAATAATTTATTATAATCTGTGATGATCGATCGGAATTATAATTATATATTAATTAATAATTCCGATCTTTTAAAAAAATACTACTGGTCTATCGTGCTGATTTTTCTTTTACTATTTTTTTGTTCTGGTTAAGGTATGTGTATTCGATTATTTTTTAACTATGGTATATGCAATTTATTTACATATTCTTACAAATTATAAGTGAGCTTTTTCCATTGTTAACGATCGTTAAAGTATTAATTACATCTACAGATTCAATTTAAAAATTAAGTAGATTTTTTAATTAGTTCATTATCAATATCGCAGGTTTATTAATGTACTTTTTTAATTAAAAAAATATAATTTAATCGTATCAGATTTTTAAAATATAATTTATCAAATTAAACAGTCGACCAATGGGAATCTCGTTGCCGCACCCGCCGCTGACTCAGACTCGCCGGTCACTCGAATCAGTCAGTGAGTCGCGATGACTGCGGCTTGACGTGTGCCGTTCGTTCAGTTTCGGTCAGTGATCCTCAGTCGTTTTCGTTAACCGTCAGTTGGCACTGAATCGTTTAATGGGCGGCCCCGTACCAGTTTCAATCTAACAGTTTGGAATTCGCAGCACCGCCCTGTTTCCGCATTTCCGAAATCATACAGGTACAAACAAACCAGTGAAAACGAAGGCGTCGATCATAGTTCCATTCGCGATTAGTCATCCAACTGTTGTTACTGGTGTCTGACATGAAAAAATGTACACGGAAACGTCGCACAATAATTGACTCATTCAAGAGTTGCACTGGCAAATTGGGTACTCGTCTAAGTTTATTGGCACCGCTAGAAGGCGCGGTTCGTTTAACGAACTCGGCTCTTTCTAGAACCGACATTCTTCCATGAATAGTGAAAAAAAGTGCATCGTTTTGTAAAATCCATAAAGAGAAGAAGTAAGGGTTCTTGTGTAATTGTACATCATACAGAGGAACGAGGTGATGGATAGTTTTTATAGTGAGTCAATCCACTGATTGGTTCCATTAAGTTATGCTTCAAACTTGACGCGATTGACAGAGTTGAAGAGCAATGAAAAGTAAGGTTACATTACATATACACTAAGCAGAGATGCTAGTTATTTTTCATAGGAATGATAATAGCCCGTTTAAATCGACGATATTTAAATAAATAATTTGTTCCATAAAACGAATTGTTCGTGCATTACAATAATAAAAATGAGCATTTAATAAATGTCTTATGTTCAGTAAACATTTTATTTTTAGTGTCCAATAAAACGAATTATGTGTGCATTTAAATATTAAAAAATAAGCAATTAAAAAAGCGTTTTCAATAAATTATTGATATTATTTTAATGCACATTACGAATAAAATGTTGCTCAATATAATGTTTTTTATTGAACAAAGATTTTTATTTAATGTTATTTTTTTATTATTATAATGCGCAAACAATTCGTTTTATAGAATAAAGAATTTATTTAAATCTCTTAAAATAATTCCATGTTAAATCGCACCCATTTTTTACTACATAACGATTATTAATTTAGTTGTATGCAATCGATATGTAAAAAAACAGTGAAATGTGAGTCGATGTTCACCATGTAAACACTGTTTTTGTTACATAAGATTTCTGCTGAAGGAAATTGCGTAAATGATTCTAGTGAATTTTAAACGAAGATGTAATGTATATTTAGAATAAACAGTCAAATAGTGATTCGTTCGTAAAATACAGTGAATAGTAAGCCTCCATTTACAAAATTTGAATTTAAAGTTCTTATTGATTCCAATGTTAAATGCGTATTTGGGTGACGGTGCCGGCCTTGTAGGTGTGTGTGTTTTATCGAATTTCTGGTATTGAACTTTCAAAGAAAGTGAATCGTACGCCTCTGCAATTATGTATGAACTTCGTTCATTGCCGCTCGCATTCCGTCCATGAACTTTTTTTTACACACTAGCGTTCTTACTTTGAGCGCCAGTAGCGTAGGTTTTTTTTTAATTTTATTTTTTCTTGCGCTCGTAAAATACAGTGAATAGTAAGCCTCCATTTACAAAATTTGAATTTAAAGTTCTTATTGATTCCAATGTTAAATGCGTATTTGGGTGACGGTGCCGGCCTTGTAGGTGTGTGTGTTTTATCGAATTTCTGGTATTGAACTTTCAAAGAAAGTGAATCGTACGCCTCTGCAATTATGTATGAACTTCGTTCATTGCCGCTCGCATTCCGTCCATGAACTTTTTTTTACACACTAGCGTTCTTACTTTGAGCGCCAGTAGCGTAGGTTTTTTTTTAATTTTATTTTTTCTTGCGCTCGACTTGAGTTTTCTTGGGCTCGGATGAAATATGATTGTGTTTCTTGTTCAAAGTATGCAATGGTACATTCACATTCCCTTTTGGATTAAAAAAATGTATTAACCGTCTCTGTGGAGTGTGGATAAATTGCAAGCAAATGGAGAAGTCGGAGAGATGACTATTGAATATAAACAAAGACAATGGAATACGATTTGATAATAAATGTTATCTATGATAACTCCATAGATAAAGCATAGCATCAGAATCAAGAGTGCTATGTTATATAATCGAATAGTGCAACTAAAACGCGCTTAAAAGAAAAGTGAAACAAATGGAACAAAGGTTAAACAGATACATTTGTTGTGTTGATAAACCATAAACAAGAGTGATAGTGTGCGTTTAGTTATCGCAATGGACACATCGTGTATGAATCACTATACTTATCATAAATGCGTATTTGAAACAAACAAAAATAGTGTGAAGATCAACAATAAAAACCACAATAGTTCATGCTGATAATAATAAAATAGTTGCTTTCTATAAAAATGTATGTTTATAAACTGAGCAAATATAGAAGAAATGACAATGAAACGTTGAAGGAGAGCTCCACGTTACTGTTACAAGTGATGTGCCTAGTCCAATATAGCATAGGCACATCGTTTGTCACAGCATCGTAGACACATCCTGGAAAGCTTCTCAACAGGAATGATTCCTCGCGAGCTAAAATAATGTTTATCAATAAATATGGTGCATAAAGAATTATAAGTTGCTCTCATGGACTCATGAAGTGCTGTATACCAGGGATGGCTAACTTATTCAGGATTGCGATCAACTTAATTTCATTTTAGGATTTGAATGGATTTCTTATGGAATAGATAAATTATAAACTATTTTCATATTTTTAGTAGTACATATTTAATAATATATAAAATATACATAATCAAAGAATATTTAATAAAAATATTGTACATTCATTTCTCACGCCAAAATAAGAAAATCAGTATTTGGTCAAACGTCAAACTCCTGATTTTTATGTTTCATTATTTTTTAATGTAGCTGTATGTAGATCCAAATATTCACAGCATCTTTTTAAATTTGTGTATTTTAATATTTGTCCAAAAACCTATCTTTTAAAGAAATATAACATTGCAAAGTAATAATTTTATTATTAAAATTAAACAGCTCTGCAAATTTATTTGCATCTGATTGAATATCCATGCCATCCTTGAAAGGATTGATGATAAATTGAACCAGAATTTCAATTTATCTTTTTTTAAATCTTGTAGGAGGTTCTGTATTTTTCTGGGTTGAAGTGATAGCAAGTATTTTTTTGTAAATATTCCTTAATGTTTGGAAATCTGTCAATACGTTTATCCCTGATATTTTAGATATTTTAAACGCAGAAATGCTACTAATCAACACAAGTCACAGTCAATTTTGCTCATGTAGTTTTTGATGAATATCTCCTCTTTCTTTAAGAAAATTAATGATTTCGTCAAAATATCTCGAAATCTTAGCAAAAACTTGCTTCGGCCTTACCATTTCACATTTGTGTTTAAAATCAAGTCTGTGGTTTTTCATGTTTGCAATGCATTTTCTAGTCTCTTATATATAAAACTTATTGAAGAATAATGCAGCTCAAAATATATAAAAATTCTTCGTCACTCTGACATAAAGGCAATAAATCCATTAACAAGGCTCCGATTAAAACAAATTATAATAATAGCAACCGTATCTTAGTTACGTATTTATTGAATCCGAGTTTTTTCACGCAAAGAAATCGTCCCCAGCGATTCTTCTTTAAAAGAAAAATCTGCAAAGATCATTGTAATAAAAACTAGCAATTGTACAATATCACCAACAGCCGTTGAATCATCTAATTGTAAGAAAAATAAAATATTGATTAATATAATATATCACGAAGTTCATTTGCATTTTTGTTCCATTTTTAAATTTCGAGATTATTGTATATCTTTTGTTTTTTTTTATTTTGCTTTTGTTTGTGATGTTTTCAAGTAGTGAACCAAAAAATTCAACTAAGTTATTCTTAATAAATACGCTCTCAGAAAAAATTGATAAATCGTCAAGAAACAATTGTTGCAGGTTAGATTGTTCTATTGGTTTTGAAAACATATTTTTTGCGTAATTAAGCAAGAGTTAATGCAACTTATTTTTCTTTATTTAAAAAATATTAGAAAACTCAGATTGAAATTTCTTAAGCATAGCGACGGAAACGCCATGTATCAAACAACAAAATTTCCCATCAAAATCTTTAAATCCTTTCCAAAGACAGACGTCTTTGGAAAGGATTTAATGACTCGAAATGAATTCAGCCGCAATCACTCGTAAACCTCTATATTCAGCATTCGCAGATCGAATATCGGATAGTAATTATCCTGTGCATGGTGTCACAGTACCTCTGATTCAGCACGATGCACTAACGAGACCAGCAACGCTAAACAAACAACCCTCGGTCGGCTCGGATGACAGACATACGAGCAGTGTGCTTTTGGAATTAAATATTCACCACTTGGACGGACGCTTAATCGATTTAGTACGCCTTGATGAAGTTTTGGCGATCAGTCAGATTTTTCTTTGTCTAATTATTTACACCTGGTTGAAGAACTGCAAAAATATTGCAGTTATAATTCTCATTATATTTCAAGGACATAAATAGAACATGAATGTAATTCTTTTTTTGTTCTCGTTTCAGGAGTGACAATGCGGGAGAAAAAGGGTGGAGCCATGAGTAAGATGCAGAAGCTGAAGAAGCGGCTGTCGCTCAGCTTCGGCCGATTGTGTAAGTGTTTATATTATGCGTACAATAATAACAATTACACGTTATCATGGTTCTAATATTCCGACATTCGGTGGTACCATCAACCATGACCGTGGTCGAAACTGGTTTAATTTACCACGGTTGGGCAAGCGTCGCAACAAAAAGTCGGATTTCATTAAAGGCATCGTCGCGATGCGGCCGCAGAAGGTGAAATTGTGACAGAGACAGGTCCCTCGTTGTTCTACAATAGCAGACGAACTCCCAAGTCGGAATGGGTTCAGCCGGAACGCAGTTTGTTACCCGTAGATGTAATGTTGAAATGGTGGTTTTTAAGTGGCGCACCTGACTTTCATCGAGAATGCCGTTGAAGATGCGTAGGTGGAAGTCGACTTGTTGACCATACTAGTGGAGTCATTAGGTAGTTATATTGTTGACAGCAGTGAGCTGGCAAGATGGATGTATTCTATGAAATGATCAGGTGCAGTCATTACTAGCTAACCTTCGTGTTGCAAAAACTTTTTAAGCCGATATAATATAGTATACTTTGAAGTGATTATGAAACTATTGCTTAATTACGAGTTTTACTCCATTGCATTTCTCGTGCATTGTTCCAAATAATCGCCAGTAGTAATCCTCACCAGATCCATGCAGCAGACCTCTCTCTTAACATTGTTTCAGTGAAATTATATTTTCACTAATAGAAATATAATTTCACTAAGGCCGGTGAAAATGTATCAAACAATGTATAGCCCTACTGTCGGTAAAAACTATAATTCGTTTAGGATTTGAACTAGTCTCTGGTTTTTTGTCTTGGGAATTTCCGGAACCCGAAACTTTGATTATTTTTTATTTGAATCATAAAAAGATACATATTTCTGTATTATACATAGGTAAATATTTATTTATTGAAACAAATTAAAAATGTTTTATCAGATATGTATTTAACAAATATTATGGCATACAGTTGATTACGCTTAATCGGGACAGCTCCAAAATTTTTGTCCCAAATAAGCGACTGGCTCTAATAAGCTGAATTTAACGTAAATTAAAAAATAATATGAATTTTTAAATATTATTAAATTATGGAAAAAAATATTGACTCATAGAAAAGTAATATATACTTTTTAAGTATACATATGAATATGAAAATAGTAATACTAATATAAAAAACTTTTTTTTCTTCTGCGACGGCGCCAACACGATTTTGTTGCTTTTGACGTGAATTTTTGCCTTCTGAGAAGTGGTAATTGTTTTTGCACTAAAATTCGGTTTAAATATACTTTAACCAATTCTCTCATATCAGAAGTCTAGTCATATCGGTATGGATAGCTATCACATTTTTAAAACATAGTGTAATATCAAACATACCAAGAGAGATGCGTTAACTTAGTTTGTATTTTGGACTTCTATATCTTAAGACTTATAGACTGTAATTAGTTTTAGAACTTTCATTAGGTTAGGTTTGGGTTTGAACAGCAAATGGACGTTTCGCAACTGTAAAATTAAGTTTCATAGACATTTTAAAGCAGCATATAATTTCACTAGCGCCTACCAGTTAAATTATATTTTTACTAGTATATATATATACATATATGTATCTACTAGTGATAAATGGGTTTGGACGTCACTAATAAAAAATTAACTTTACTGAAAATTACTCATTCATATTTACACATCGCATTCAAATAAATAATGATAAGTATGAATTTAAATTATATAATTTTACTAACACCTGCCAGATAAAATATATATTTATTGATAAAAATATACATGTGAAATCGTATTCCGATATGATGTAACTGAAATGATATTTAATATTTTAAAAATTATTTTAAATTATTACCTGAGAAGGTTAGAACGGAAAATTGAAAATAAAAATAAATTGCTCCTTCAGTGGTATCATTTGTAGACATTTTGATCATCATCAATGCTTTTCCTCCCATGTTTAAATTATGCTGTGTGAAGGACGTTTTCATGCAATGGTTTTTCTTCAGAGAATTCAGTCTCAAAATATAATTGATTAACACAAAAAAATAATGTCGAGCACTAATGTCGACCTTTGTTAGTCCATAAAATATTTACCACACCGTAAAATTAACTTCTTAGTGTTTCTTATAAAGTTTCAATATAAATAAAGCTATTTATATTTTTGATAGTATACTTTCTTATTTATCTTATACAAGTTATAGTATAAAAAAAGTTTCGTCCTTGTCTCCCGCTTTTAACCAAGAAGCGTTGCCAAACAAAGATTCTCGTCTCTCGCATATAATACATAGTGTTAACGTGAATGACAGCAGCCATTCTAGATCTTATATTCTCGGTGTATAATTTGTTACGACTTCATTCAAATTATATCAATTTACTACATTAATCATGTTATTCTCGTAGTGTGTGGTGAATTTGCGGACATTTAAGTGACGTTCTCATTATAGCAGCGTGTGGCCTTTAGCGTCATCATAATCGGATGAGATGCTATCACAGTGATGGATGCTGAAAACGCCTTGGCATCGTTGCGGCGCCGTCTTCAATTAAACCCGATGATAATGCGGGGGATATTAACAATTAAAAATTTATCTCGATCGTTGATATATGCACATTATGCAGCGTTTTACGATCCTCCCAGCCTCGAGTCGTATCTTTGCTCCGAGCCGAGATGTTCCCTATCTAAAATGCATGAGATCGGATATATTCTTTGTATCGGACCCTTCCGGGAGCCACCGGCGATATTTACCCCCGCAATGAATACGCGATTCACTCGGATCCTAATTAATTATGCAGTTACGTGATTCATTACGTGAGTCACGCTCTGTGCGAATCGCAAGTGTAATAATAATTTATCCTGAAACGTATGCAATTCGGTGTGGCGAGCCGTTCGATGGAATCGATTCGACCCACTGTTGCGCAGACTGCTTCTCTCAATTTTGGGATTTTCTGGTTCGATGCTTGGACTCGTGTCCGATGCGAGTTAGCTTCGGTGGCGTGTCCGCGGAACCGATATGGCGATGCGAGGAAGACCGCCGGCGTAATCGCCACCGCCATTGTTGGCAGCGCTGGGATAATTCATTCGCGATTGTGTATCTGTTATGGCAGCCTCTCCTTATTGTGTGTTACTCGCTTATGACGCTGACCAGCGCGAAACGCGTGCAAATCGCGCAATGGGAGACAAATCGTGCAGTAATTGGCGGGCAACTATGACTTTCAAGTGAAAACATACAAATATTAGACCTGTACGCCATCTGCGAATGAGTTCGGTACGGTCTGATTCGTTGCAGATTTGGTTGGAAATGTAATGCTAATGGTAAAACACAATTAAATGTGCTCAAAGAATCATTGCACAAACTCATATACGTTAAAGACGTGGGCAAACTATCGTTTATACCGCATCTATTATTCTACACTTACATTTTTTATTAACATCAAAAATTGGCGTTCAAAACTTCTACACTTCACAATCACTAATAGCATATGAGTTCTAGTAATGATAAGTACATTAGTTCGAGGGGTTTAGTCCTCTTCAGCCGTCTTTTCTAGTTGTCCACTTTGAGGAGTTTGGCTGCCTTGATGTTGACGTGTTTTTGGAGCCTCGTTTCATGTTCAGCAAAACGTTTTATAGCACTTGTGACGTCTTAGAATAAATTTAATGCGGCACTATTTGGCACATCTCCAGTGTTGTATGCCGTAGACCCAAACTGATTTCAGGATTTGATTGTATATATTGATTTTATTGTATATTGATAGTTTGGAGTTTCTTCCTATGAGCCAATATTGCTTTCTATATTTTATTTCAAATTCTCAAGTTTCTTAAGTTGATATGGTCCTCGCACCGCACTTTGGTGTCAAGTGTCATACCAGTGTATTTAGCTGTATTTTCTTAAGGGATAGTGTTGCTGTTTATGAAAATTTGCAATTTATTAGTGAAATTGATTTGTACCGATTTTAATTCATTCAACTTTATTTTCCATTGTTTGCTCGAATTATTGATCCTATCAGCAGTTTGTTGAAGTATTCGCTATTTCTTTCCTTACTGCCAAGATTACTGCAAATGTTGCATTTGTGACATTCTCTATTTGTAGGAAATCATACGTGTACAACAAATAGAGTATCGGCCCTAGGACACTTCCTTGTGTGACTCCAGCTCTGATTAATCAGTTATTTTTTCTATAGCTACTTCTGTTGGTGCTACATATTTTATTTCTTCATTTTCTTGGTTTTTATCTCTCACCCAATCTCCATTTATCGTTTTGATTGGCGACATATGGGCTAAAGATCTTTTTAACATTTTCGTTGCTTTCCATAAAGAATATTCTATATTTTTATCTGCTGATGTGAAGAATTTGATCTCTGAATTTTTCGTTTTAATTGTTGCGCTTTATTATTTAGAATATTTTTATCCTCATGGGCTCATCTTCTCCTTGCCCTTATTTTTTCATTTACCAGATTTATTATCTCTATTGTGTTATTACTGCCTTATGGGTGAGTTCTTTAGTATTGTTCCAAGCTGCTTTTTGTATATAATTAAATTAGTATTCAGCCTCTTCTTCGAGTTGTTGTTTTGTTTTTAATTGTACATTTTGTTAATGTTGATTTTTAGTTCTAGTCGGACGCTTTCCCAATCTGTCGTTTTGTTGGTGAGAGTTGGTAAAATTTCTCACTTAATTATTACTTCATTTGATATACATATAACAAGAATATGTGGTTTAACACATTACCGCTCTGTCCGCCTCGCCAATATACCACATAGCTCCACGGTAGCCAACCGAAATCGGCCCCAACATTATATTACAAAGATAAAAGGCGAACTATAATGCACCTCCAAAACGGAATTGGGACCTTATTTAAAATTTCGACCAAAAATTAGCTTAAAATATTATTTTCGCAAAAGGTCGTCAAATAGCTGCACTAAACTTTTTGACTATCGCTTAAAAAATATTGACCTTGTTTGTTGTTCTTAAAAAAAATAAAAACAATCGGTTAAGGACAAACGATGCAGACTTTTATGTTTTTAAGTATACCATTCACTATTAATTATTTGTTTCTTAAGAATGAAAAAACAATTGATTAAGTGCTAATTTGAGTACATGTAACTAAAGATCTAGAACTATTGATATGTGGTTTTCACTCTCTAAACTTTAGAAGAAGTGGAAGATTATAACTAGAATAAAACAATCAATTATATTTACAATACGTTTCGTAAATATAATTAATTGTTTTATTCTAGTTGAAATCTTCCACCTCTCACAATATTTACTTCTAATTTATTTGCGATTTATACCGCAAGCACTTGTTATTATAGCTGAATCGTAAGCGTACATAGATAAACGCGTATTTTTTTTTAATTTTGGCATATCGTTCGTATACAAGATAAAGAGAAACGTCTCGAACAAATTTCCCCGAGGAACTAATGCCAGAATTTTAAGCGGTATCAAGTGTTCATTATTTACTGAAACAACATAGCTTCTATTTTTCAGGTATTAGTGTAAAAAGCATAGCAGATAGTCGAGGGCTTTGTATTTGTATAATTCATGCCATAACGTGTCGAAGGCTTTTTCTACAATATATCTAACATTGAAAAGTCCGTACTCTTAATATAAAAATCAATCTATTAAATTTATGTGTTGTCGAATGATTTTCACGGAAGCCTAACTGTTTGTTAATAATTGTATTCCCACTTGACGTTTTTAATTAGTGAATTAATAAACGATATCGTACAGTTTTATATTTAGCTTTGTTATAGTTAAATTTATGATAGGCGTGAGTATCAATGAGCTTTTCAATACAAACAATTATATATCAGATCGAACTTTAAAACATAAATAAGAAGCAATATATTTTATTTTTGTTTACGATAATTTGTTGTGTATGACTTGCCTTGAGGTTCCTCAACTGGAATCGAAAGCGATGCTAGGTCATTTCTTTACATGTGAGTTAAAGAGTACTAATTGCAATATGCACGAAGAAAAAACGAAAGAGACTTTGCCTCTCAGGAATGTATAATACATACATATGTATGTATCTGATGAGAAGTAGGGAAAGACAACTTAACTCGACTCCTAGACCATTAAATACTTACCTTAACTCTCGTTAAGTTGTCTTTTTTAATTCTTTAAAGTCCTCCCGCATTTCTTGCACCTAACGAAGTTCTCTTTTATACCAGGCTATTTCAACTTTCAGCAAGTTCATTTTAAAACTATCTACATCCCAGTCACGTATTTACATGTTAATTGTCTCTTTTCGTACAATTGCCTTTTAACAAAGAAAATGAAAGATCAGGCCTTAGATATCAGGCGTTATAGTTTATATGCAATCGATTGAATCATTGTATACTTTGCGTCATTATAGCATCGTCATCGTTACTAATATAATACGTAATACCACGCCTAAAAGGACTTGATACACTAAATGGAAAGTGAAACTTGTTAGCTAAGTAGAAAAAATCTAAAAGAAAGTTTATTGACTTATGCATGCTTGACCTGCCGTATTGTTTTAAATGTTAAGGACATATTATTTTATATTTGGATGATAAGGGTCATGCGAAGTATTAAATTATTGATAAGCAATTTCAAGGCACTCGTATAAATCATGCAACATGTCTGTAGATAGTCGTCGAAGGGTAACAGCTTCTTATAATATTATTCTTGTATGCTTATGTGATACTACGAATATTGATACAAAAAGGTATCCGAATACATATATTTTTAATGAGGAATTGGTATGCAGTGTTCATTTTTTATTATTATTAATATTGTTATCTGGATGATTTTTGGATTAAACACATTAAACTTTTCTTTAATTCGCATATAATCGTTTCCTTTAAACAGGTTGAGCTATTCACGTTATTTTTGTAATAACATTCGTGTCTCACTTTCTATGTTATATAAAAAGTATAATCGCCTAAAATATGTATTCAATGTTAAATCAAAACGATTCGACCAAAAATGGCCTTCTGTTGAGTAATTACACTGCTACATTTGTATTGATTTTTTGATATGAAAACGAGTCAATGATATAATGTGTTTCTTGAATAAACTTTTGACAAAACTATTTTCTTTTTATCACCAGCGATTAAACGTTAACGACGCGCCAATAAAATATACACACTCCCATATCGGAAATGACTGATTCGAAGCGAGGCACCATAAACCGCAGAGCTTTTATGCGAAACCTTTTATTGCCCGCATAGTACTATTATAGTACGAGTCTTATCTTCGGAATGAAAATATTTATTGTCGTGTCCGATGGCATAACTCAAAGTCCTGCTCCTGATCCTACCGGTCCGTTTGTTTTCGTCATCGACTCCGAAAAACAATGCTATCGATCCTGCCATAATAAACGCTGCGCGAAAATTCCAAATTGGCCCTTTATTTTCTCGCCTTCTGGCAAGAAATTTTCGTCGATAAATAACGACCGTCGTAAACCATCTTGAGCGTTTTCTCTTTGTTCTTTCCCTCTCTCTCTCTTTGCACCCTTTTTCTTCAATGAAAATAACCCTTTATAAATATGCGCGAATCGGCCGCAAACCTAATTGGTTACGGCATTTTTAAAAGACCAAATTTTTTATGTTTCTTTTTTTAATCATTTAAAAAATACTATCGACCGAACATCAATTTCCTTATTTCATCCACCCAGAGCGCATCATAAAGCACCCTCATTTCGAAAAGTGGATGTCATGCGAGACACTCGCTAGGTGCCGTGTAAATGTTTTATATGCGTTCACAAACGGATATTCGCTTTTTCGTGTACCTCTTGTGTATGCGTATGATGGGTGTCAGTGGCGGGCCGCGAACGAATTAATAAAAAAGAAAAACAAATAAAGGTTGAGGACCTCCAATTAGATTTATAAATATCGTTTTATTTTTTAACTTCGGTTGGTGAAAACGCTGTGGAGATTTCAACCACATGCACATTTAAATTAGAGGTCATTCTAACTATCATTTCAAACGAATAAAAATAAATACCAAATCTTTTCGAAAGTAAGGACTAATACTGGAAGAGAGATCTCGGGACTAATCAATGACGTTAATATTTCACATCCACATGACGTTAATTAATATTTATAATAGCGATATCCAAAAATGTTTTATAAATGAAAAGCATTTTTACAAATGAATACATTTTCATTATTATGAAAAATAGTCTCTGTCGTTTGTATGCCTGACTTGCTTTAATTTAAAATATTCTGAAAGGACTGTTTTCACTTCACTTACACTATTATTTTCCTCCCATCAAAATTATGTTGTAAAAATCTAAACAAATGCCTAGTATTAAAAAAAAAGTGCGCCTCTGATGATCAATCACAATTGATCGTCCAAAATTATTCAGGAAAAATGCATACTTTTTTTCGTACCCCTAAACTATAAGTTTTATAAATGATTTTGAAGTAACAACCGTAAAATTTATACAATAAATGGATGTCATGATATTTATATGTTCCGTAGTGCTTCTTGGAGATTCAATGTTACTGTTTGCCTGGACAAGATCGGACGAATGAAGCGATTGTGGATGCTTTCCCTGTGTTGATTCAGTGTTAGCTCTGCTTGATTTTATTATAGTTAGCTCAAGACTGATTTCGTTTATTCCAAGTCGGTAGCAAAGTGGTAACAGAAATTATATGGCAGCGTTTTAGCTTATATACCATCGGGGAAATAGGAGGAGATTAACCCTTTGAGTAGTGAGTTAACTTATGCACATTTGTTAATTTGTTAGTATACACCTAGGGTTCTGTGATTCTCAACGTTTTATTGCGTTAATTTATTTTACTTATTTTTTTGTATTAGTATGTTTTATTAATTTATTTTACATGCCTTTTATATAATATTCAGTTTTCGTGGAATTTATTTTATCAATTTAGTCTTTTATTTTTTAAAAATTATTATAACATATTTTTTGTTATGTTCATTTAATTCGTACTCTTTTATTTATTGGTATTATTTACTATGAAAATCATTTACAGTAAATAAAATTAAAAAAAAATATTTCATAAATGTTTCTTATTTATTATTACTTTAGTAATATATGTTATCTGGGGTAGTTCAAAACAGTGAAATGATATAACGCCGTACATGTACGGCAATACTGCTCAAAGGGTTAACCCCTAATATCCTTTGCTCCGCTGACTAATCTGAATGATTGGGAATATAAAACTATTCTATCGGTTGAAACAGTAAGGAATACCAATTTGGAAGACCAGCAATAAATTTGCGTGTGGTTTTACGAGTCGTGGTTGTCTATAACAACAGCCTAGGTAGGAAGTCGAGCGGAGATTCGATTCGCGCACAGTGCCTCGGGGTTAAACTTATCCAGGCACTTGTAGTTGCTAATGGGCGAAACACCTGCGACTTATTCAACTACGGATTAGTTTCTAATTGTAACGCGACATGTATGCGTAGTCCCGAGCATGTTTCTCGTTAATATAGTAATTCCTCATGTAATTTAATATTTTATTAAAATAATCTACAGGGCCGCCTCTGAGTTTTATGTATACATTTATAATAGACGCTTCTGTCGTCACAGGGTGCGGTTTTGCGTGATATAATTTTATAACGCCTTTTTTACTCACCCCCACAGCGTCTTTAATGGGAGTGTTTGCCGACCAAAAGTGAATTATCAATTTCGTCTGCGCCTTATTTTTTTTTTATTATGTATTTATTTTGGGAATGAAATACTGTAAATGTCCGCTTTCGGGCAGAGGTCTTCGAGTCACAGTCGCCAGCCTCTCTTCCTATTTCGAAAATGAGAAAAATTTCAGTGTTTCAGCTAAATATAAAAAAGAAAGTGAAACGTCCCAGACTGGTCATTTATTTTCATCTGTCAGTTGCGCTTCTGAAAGTTGATTATGTCGTTTTCGGAGAGGAAATCTACCAAGGATTTTTTTCGCTGGATTGTATTGTATTTAATATACATTTATACACCGCCACCATCTCGGAGAGACAATGGTTGAAAGATGACGCTATGGACGCGTCGGCGTAATAACCGATCTCTCGAAGGACGTTTTGGTAAATGACTGTGCATTATGAGAAAATTGGATACTGTTTTAGATCAATGTGTGGCAATTATGCGGCGTGGAAGTTTTGTTCTTTTTGGACTCTGTGTGAGGCTAAAAATAACTATGACTATATATATTTTAAATTGCAAATCGATCGGATCCATGCTGTTTTGCATTACAGTATAGAGGAGAGGTGAGTCAAATGAAAACCTTGTTTGTATATATATGTAGATGTTTTTGAATTTGTGCATCGATTCCTCTAGATGCGCCCTTTATTCATCACTCGGTCGAGAAGAGTCTATCATAATAACTTGAAACGTTTAGAAACTTCCTACTCGTATTAAGTTACCTTACCTTCGTATTAAGCATACGTATTTACGCATGAGCTTAAATAGGTTTCGCCCCTTTTAACGGTCATAATCATTCGCCATTCGGTTTTTCTTATAAGTTGCCATTTTAAAATTATAATATACATATAAAACGCCACTGAAGAAACGATTTATGGAGCATATTACCAGGGGCACAGACCCTCAGCGAAGCGTCATCTATGGACGTGTTTGGAGGAGCGCAGGGCAAGCGATACTTTATGGAAGGATCTGCTCCGTAGATGCAGCGTGAAGGTTGCAGTCTTAACCCTTGGATTGTACATAAAATCAAACGCGTACTAATGTATTAGGGATTTTACATATTTATATTTTCCTAAAACGAAAATTCTATACAACCATATTATTTTTTAAATATTCCACATGGTAGACAATAAAAGAAACAACACCGTTAACTGAATATAATAGATATCATCACAAATTCTCACGTATATACAATAAGAAGAAAATAAAATTCGGGATGTGTTTAATAATCTGATGGCAATAAACACAAGCGGCTTTAATTGCTTCAACGCTTAATTACTCAATGGCGCTTTGCGGTTCAAACTGCTTTAATAACTGTGTGAATTTAATACAAGTTGGTAACGCCTGTTTAGATAGTTATTTATTATATTTTGTGTTGATCTATTAAAAATTAAAAATTTGTATCTTATATATAATTGCTCTAATAATACTAGTTGTTTTTAAAATACATTTGGTATGAGTAATAGATTATGCATACATAAATAAAAAAAAATCTACGCGTAAGTGCTATCTAAACAACTATACGTAGAAACTTTGTACTATCGCGATTAATTAATTATATACCATGAGTCATTAATTAACGCGCTACTGATAAAACATGTTCGATGGGTTCGTGTTTGTATACAAACGCTTGTAATCATTCATTTAGAGTGATATAAAATAAAAATATGATGTGTTTGACACGAACTATCTGTGTGATGGTATTTCAATCTCAATATAGGCATGTTTTGCAAGACAAATTCAGTTTGGATTTTAATCGCCGGTTGATTAAAATGTTTTCGATGCGAAATTGGATCGGCGCCGATGTCAAAGTTAATTGACGTCTGAAGGGAAAATAGGCGCGCGTTTGCGTTATAAAATGCATGGTAATAATTTTCAGCGTAAATACTGTGTTTTCGGTAAACGTCGGCGCTTTTGTGTGCAAAAAGCTTTGTAATTTACAAGCACTGTACCTTTAGATTAATTAACAGATGGTTTTTTTAATTTGTTTTAATATTGAATTTTAAAATATATAGTTAACAAACGCGAGAATCCCATATTACGCGCAGCGTGAAACATAAAATGAAAAGGCACACAGGAAGTATTGCTTACAATAAATTGCCCTCATTTATTTATTATTGGAAATATACAGTATATGGCGTATTAGCTTAATGGCAATGAGTCATGTGTATTCATAATAAGGACGGAATCGCGCAGTCCGCAACGTCTCAGACTAATAACTCTGAGGTTGCGGGTTCGAGTCCCGGCAGCGGAACTCGAATTTTTAATTAAAAAAAAATGCGCTATTATTAAAAAACCGGTCCCCAGCTGCAGTTACATATATTACACGTACTAATTTATAATTATTAATATAGATGTCACCAATTCCCAGACTTAGGTATTAATTATATCTGATTGACTTACTCAGTTAGTACAGATTTACCACGTTGTAACGCATTGGGCGCCTATCAGGTTATAACATATAGAATGAAACGAAGTATTTCCACAGACATTTCTGACTACTCTCGCGGAAAGCGAATTTAACAACGTTTCGTATTTAAACATATGTGTCAAAATAGTGCTTAACGCACGAGCGTGTTCCGAGGCAGAAGATGAATCGGCGAATCCTCAATAATTGTCACTAGAATTTAATGCTTTCGATTAACTTATATCGAAATCAATGACATTCCTTTGCATCTATTCTAATGATAACAATATACCTAAATATAAGTTGTTTGATATATTCATAATCACTGTCGGCAAGAGTTTCTTTCGCGTCGTTCCACGGCCAACCAACCTTTTGTACCTTTTGAAGACGGTGACGAAATCCCTCAATTCTAAAATCCAGGTCTATACCGACTTTTAAAAAGCATTCCCCCCCCCCTTCGCTACGCCACTGTTCTAGAGCACCACAGGGATTCAATCTTGGTCCTCTGCTCCTTATGAACGACATACATGCGACAATTAATGCTGAAGAGTGCGTGTCACAATAATTTATTGGCGATTCGCGTTCTGTACGATACGCTAGCTCGTAACGTACTCTAATATCGCTCCGTTGTCAGGTTTTTGTTGGAAAGAATTCATATATTTTTTTAACTATCTTTGCAAGAGAGAGAGAGGTCTTATTTGTATGTATATACTAGTGCCTTTTTGCTGGGAGTGTGCTGATACAATTCATTGCATTCTCAGCTAGCGTCTACTCAATGAAGCACTTTTTTTTAGGTTGCTAAGGGCCAGTGTCAACATTCTGTCAATACTTGGCGACTTTAGGCTGCTAGCTATAAGTGCCCCCAGAGAGTCGCGATCGCATCCCTTATTCTAGCCAGGTTGTTGGCGCTTGAGAACGTTCTTCTTGATCCAGCTTTTCAACGAACTTGACAATCATAGGATGTTTTCGACTGATAGCTGAGGAGCTGGAAAAAATATGTGGGATGGTGCTTATATATTTTATGCACCATAACTCTTCTTATATTTAAAAAAAATGTTTAATTGTAAATTGGCCATTTGAGAAACCAGTCAAATTTGTAATAAAAATAAAAATATTATCATTATTTTTAATGCTTAATTAACTTGATGAATAATTTCATTGATCAAATTTTTTATTTTTTTATTGAAAATACTTACGCAGTGTATGAAAGTAATCGCTTATATTTTACTGCAACGGTTCGCGGGTAGCCCCATATTTTTTTTAGAAAACTGGTTTCTAATTCTGAAGCAATAATTATACACTAATATGAATCTCTCTTCGAGAAGGAACATGTATTTATGTATTATATGAATAAGTTATTTATGTAAATACCCAATCTAGTGGTGTTCGCCAATTATGTCAGACAATTTCCATATAACATTAACCAAATAATGGATGGTGGTTTTCCTGTATTGTTTCTTCGATAATTGATAGGATGTTATTGGTGAATGCATTGTTTTATTATTTATGTACAAACCTCCTTTAGCGTCACAAATTCGTTCCGGTAAATGTTACGTTATTTGAGCTACATATTTAATGAGGTTTCAGAAAATATTGATTTGTGGTGAATTTCATTACTTTTGTTCTACGGAATATTATAAAAAAACTATTGAATATATTTTATTTTACCTCTGAACATTCTAAGAAATGTTATATCAGTGCAATAGAAACAGACATTATCTATTAATCTAGTTACTCCCACAGACTAGTTGTTTTCGATTTCGATTCTTACATAAGTTTCTACATATCATCTTAGAACGAACACTTGTAGGCAAATTTAAAGGAACAGGCGCAAACAGAGCGCGACTTTTGCGTTACCCAACAATGTAGTTTTAATTGCCACGGTATTGTATCCCATCCGTTTTCAGCTGACGCATTTTCTAGCGCCATTTGCGAATCGTTATTGATTGGTTCTTAAGTCGGTCTGTTGGTTTCGAACCGCTCTATATAATGGAGTGTTTGTTGTTGTTGTGCCGCCGTTTTCTCCTTTTGATTCCGTTCCGCGACTCGAGTACGCCGCCGGTCTTTTTCTCCCCGTCCACAAAGAGCTTTCTTTTTTCATCGTCAGACTAGAGAGGAGATAACGACGCGCTATCTGACGTGACATCCTACCATTATGTCGCGCCTATGATGTGTGTCACAATCGTAATCGCGTCGCCCCCGAGTATCCGCAACGACGATTAGTCATAATGTAACAGTTGAGCAACTCGTTACTGCATATCCCTTTTGTGCGAGTGGAGAAAATTGATTTTCCTGCGAGTGTTTAATATATGACCGTGTTGTTGGAAGAAAGTTTGCGAGGCCGGGAAAACAACCCCATTAGTTTATATGAAAATATGTTTTCTCCAAACGACACATGTGTCTTTCGGTTGAATGTGCGTTTGATTGTTTTGTAGAAGGATTTTGTATGATGGTGAGCGTTGAAGAACTTTGAGATAATGAAAGAACAGAATCACACATTTAAGAATTGCATACCATCAGTAGAACTACTTGCTAGAGGATTTGAGTATTGTGTAAAATGTTCTTTTAGAGGTTATTTGAATAGCAAAAAGAACACTGCATTTATTAGTTATTGAATATTGCATGTATTGGTCGTCTTAAAACCATCTGCCAATACCTAAAATGTGTAGTTTTTTTAACTATTACAAAATGTAATGAATTGGAATTTGCAATGTAATTTCGGCATAGACTGTCCACTTCGTTTTGCCCAGCGGCAGACGAAATACGTCTAGGATATTTTTATGATCGCTTGTGAATACTGGCTAGCGGTATTTTGCCTGTAGTAGGCGCGCTTATTATGTTCGTCCGTAGGCACAGAGTGGTTAATAACGGGGTAGACGATACCTTCATTCACACTTGCTCTATCATAAGGTGACCAGACGTGCTCCTTTTGGAAATCCTGTCCTACTCGAACAAAAATTTTAAAGATGATCTTTTTTGTGTTCTTCTTTGATTTTCAAAATCAGCATATCCACCATACATCAGAATTCTCAGGTTGACTTATAGTGTAATCGCGTCTCTATTCCTGTCATTACTGGGTCTTCTGGAACACAGCATACAAAGAAACATTTAATCGGTTCATATTTTCACTGACTTCCGCTCAACACAACCCAAATATGACAATCTATTAAAAATCCTTTATTTAAAATCTGTACTCCGGTCACGAATCCGGTATTTTCTCGCTATGACGCAGAGTAATATTTTGTGTTATGTGAGATGAGCAGTAAAAGATTAATATAATTGGTACAATGTTTTGTGCGATAAGCTGCAACCATTTATTATATAAAAGGAAAAATCAGTGCGGTTTTCGGTAGTGTCGAATCATATCCATACGCTAAAGCCAAGAGATATCCATTCGTTAATGGGGAAAACATCAACTTTTTAGATGGACAACTTCAATGTAGGTGTCATTTATATGAGCATGGCGAAGTTTAAAATACATAGCAAACTATTCTAGGCCTTAATGGTCAGATTTATACGACAAAATTCACGCAAATTTATTTTTTGATCTATGCGTATGGACAGGTTTACAATTTTATATATAAAAAGAATACGATTCCGAGAAAGTAGTCTTTCAAAAACGACACTGTAATCAATTAGCGAAAATATCGTATTTCATAAAGGTAAAAAATCCCAGTTTCGTATTATTGAGAGTCAAATGTTATTGATTATTGATATTTAGTCAAGTTTCAAATATATTTTCTGAATTGATAATCATACGTTGTTGATCAGCAGATATTGCATATAGCGAAACGCAGAAGTGCGGGAATGGTCATTCGCGTTGTGTGCAAATTTACGCAGTAATGCGTGAGCTTGACTGCTTTTTTTACAAACTTCAATTGTAATCATGTTATTACGGATTGGTATGCAATTAAAGGGAAACAATATTAAAATAAACACCGTAGAGGTTCTTGTGATAGTTATAGTCATATTTTTAGCTGACTTTGGAGCAAAAAAGAAAACGTCATATAAACGCGGAAACAGTGATTGGTAACATTTGAGTGCAAATTCTGTCTGGCTTCAATGTTTACTTTGCTATACAGGTTTTTTTTGTAGTTTACTAAACTGTATATTTAATTTTAAATTGTATACAATTTTTTTTATAATTATTTATTATCTAAAAAAAGTGTCAAGGGAATATTATTGTGCATTTACTCGGTAATTGCCATTTTACTATTGAAACTAATTGTTATACAGTGAGATTTTTTTGTATATATTATTTATAAATCATTTTCTAACACTATGGATGTGTAATTAGTCGCACAGCTTAAATTTTTGGAATATTGTGCTAATTGATGGTTATTTTAATTAAAGAAAACTACTGTTTTTTGAGATTTGACTGCGCATATCTCAAAGACAGGATGTGAATGCTCATTTTGCTACATTCCGCATGTATGTCATGTTTTTGACAGATTAGAATGAAATATAATGTTATCATTAACTTTTGCATGTTATATGTATGTCTGTAATTCAACCCATAACGGTATTTGAAAATGTACTTTCAGGTTTCGTCCAAAGATGCATCCGAAAATTTTTTTTTCATTGTGATTTAATTTAGCATCTTTAACCGACATTAGTGTTTAAACCTTCGTTCTAATTATAATATCGAGACAATATTCTTTTCAATACTTTTAAACTACAACCTTATCTTTCGTCTCAGACGATTTTTAATATTTAAAAGCAAACATTCGCCAGTCCGTTTTATAAACATTGAATCTTATTGAAATACGATCTTTGAACTTTGCCTTAAAATACTCGCTATCCATAAAGAAGGCTCTTTCAAATAATAAAGGACGGATATAAAAAACTCATCACTTAATATTCTCGCTTCGAATTCAAATCGTTCTATAGCTGCTGATAGAAAACAAATCGCCGAATGTTTACTAAAACGCTTGTAAATCGTTAATATACGTTACGTAAATTGCGTTTACGTACACACACGAGATAAGATGCAATACGATACTTTTGCTCTCATCTGGTCTGTACAAGAGTACACATGCTATTCATTGTGTATTCCATCAGCGTAGTAAACACCGCCTATAAACTTATGCATATGTTTCTCTCTCGGATGTGAATCCTTCTTCGTCCGGAAGGTTATATTACGTTGTTAACATACGAAAGGACCTTATAGGAAGAATGTACGCCTGCATGATATTTACTGATTTTTTCTCGCACAATATACGGTCAACTATTATCTAGCATCTATGCTTGCAACCGCACAGCTATGCACGTTCTATGTAATCCTTTGTTCGCGGTGAATTGGTCACCGGTATAGGTCGAATGCAATCTTATCTAATCAAGGATATTATGTATGGACACATAATATCGGTGGATACGCACTATCGAGCGATAAAAAAGGAAAACAAACAGCATTGAAATGCTTTATAACTTCGGTTTGCACCATGTGGTTTGTTCAGGTGCTACGGCGGCAGAGGTAACCGTGAGGTTATCGCCAATCTAATGATGCATAATTTTTCATCAACTTCTTACTATACAATTTATAACAATGTTCAACATAATACTAATAGATTTAGTTTTTACCAATAGTAAAAGTACCGGGTACCCGCGTGTTTTTAAAGGAACCGAGAACCGGGTAATTTTTGAGATGTGAATTTGTATTATAATATGGAATAATAAATACATTCAAATATTTTTTTTTTAATTTTCTGATTTAGTTAAAATTTATTTAGTGTAAAAATTAGCTATATTAGTTAAATAAATTAATAAAATAATAATGTTTCCGAATATGAGTAAGCTTGAGCTGCTTTGTTTATGAGTATGTCGCAGGATTACTTTTTTAGTATTTTTTTTCGGAACCGATCGTAAAATTTATTGTTTACGCCCTTGATTGTTTACATTCTTTGGACTTGGAAAAATACTT
This sequence comes from Plectrocnemia conspersa, assembly GCF_051122295.1. Taxonomy (NCBI): domain Eukaryota; kingdom Metazoa; phylum Arthropoda; class Insecta; order Trichoptera; family Polycentropodidae; genus Plectrocnemia; species Plectrocnemia conspersa. The sequence continues at coordinate 9,564,815 of NW_028277166.1, read as the reverse complement.
TGGCGTCATCTGGCACGCCTGTAAGCTACTCACCCTTTCGGTTCTTTTCTTGTTTTTTTTTCTTTCTCATTTTTAGATTCATGCACATACGTTTTGTCTCCGTCGAACCAGAGTAGCGCTGTACGAATGTGCATTCTTGCACGAAAGGTCATACATATTAAAGAGCTCGAATTCGCTCGAGTCCGTTATAATCCTTGACCTTTGGGCATAACATTGGTGCTGGCGTTGTTTTAGAAAATTTCATGCTTTGCTTATTAAAAATGCTTATTATGCGGTTTGCGTTTTTGCGCAACGGCGCTTTGTAACGAAATCGGATTATGTTCTGCGATTGTGATGCAAATAATGGCTGCTGGAAAATGCAAGCGACTTGCCTGTCTATCCAACTTTATTGTATGCAAATATTTAGATATGATGCCGAATTGATTTTGATCCATTTAATTCTAAGATAAAAAAATAATAATCATGAATTTATTGTACGTGAATCTTTATTCAAACACCCAAATCAAATTTGTGCATCGAAGCACGTTGCTATTTTTTGGTGGTGTATTTGATCAGAAGTAGGTCATGTTCCGATAAAATATTTATGAGGTAGTATCTCAATATGATTAATATTTTTTGTGCGATTCACATTATTACTGCGTGAGTTTCATTAAATGAAAACTTCTGCAAGCGAAACTTAAAATTAGTTAATTGTAAGTATTAGGGTTGGGGAACACTACTAATAAAATCCAAGATCTAAAGCTCTTATTTATATATACACAACAAATCGACCGATCAAATGCGTTTGATGCGGGCTTTAAACGAATCTACTGTTGCACCGTTTGTGTGGCTTCGAGTGCAATTAATTCCGAATTTTGCCTCTTGCAAATCCACCCCTAACCGCCCATTCGGCTCCCACTTCGTTTCCCCTTTACCCTGTCGGCCTACTTTTGTTTGCACTTCCCAGACATTGTGGCACTGGGGTTGCGAGCATTCTGGAACTTCAATTCGATACAATGGAGGGTTGCGGAAACGACAATTTTCATACACCGCATCGCCGAACGGGACAATAGAGGCGGGGGTTGTGAACTTTATTTTTCAACCCTATTCGACATGCAAGTAGTTCAAATTGATTTCATCCAAAGTGCGTAATGTTTCTATCGATTTTAGATAGATCTTCTTACTGCTGAATATTGAATTTGGTACTATTTCATAGTTTTATTAAATTGCATATGTATAATAATTATAAAAAAATATTTTCTGAAATCTAAAAATATCTACTCATAATATTTACCTGATAATCAGTCGTGTTTTCTTTGCTGCTTTTGAAGGCAAAGTTCCGCTCCTTTTATTTATTGTATGTATAAAAAGGGCTGAAGGAACTTGTACTTAAAATACATCAGTACATACATTTCAAACAAAAGTTTAGTTCAGATTCATTATTTGAGGTCAGTTTTAACTTTTTTATGCATATATTCGTGCTATGATTTTTTCCAGAGTCAGGTCCCGAGAATTTATCCCCTCCCCCCTCTCTGATTATGATTTGAAAATCGTTAAATTGACAATGCTGTAATTCTAAGAAATGTATAAAAATAAATACATTTTTTAGCACCGACCGTATACTTTTGATTTAGCATCAATCATCACATTATACTATTTATTTAACGCTGACAAAAAAACTTCATTCTTAGAAAGGTAAAATTAAACAATTAGTTTTATGAGATTTTAGCAGGTCCTTGCGACAATTTTTGTAGCAACTACCATGAGTGGTCCGGACAATGGTTTATTATGAGCTTTTGTTAAAAATATTGATGTAATTAAATTAAAGTGTCACGCAAGGCAGACAGCGATATGTTATATATTTATATAGGGAGTTACAAAAATATTACATTTCATTTTTATATATTTATTTATTTATATGATAACATTAGACAAGAAGTCGATCGCAGTCACGTACTGTCAAATAAATCATTCTTATGAGTTAAACTTTATATGGCAATAAAATTATATTGACTTTATCGCTGTAGAAATTGTCAGAAATAAATAAAATATATGTATTTTGAGAGGAATAAGGAAAGGGCGAATATTTTTTTAACGCTAAGTACCATCTAAATGTTTCTTTAATCTTAAAATACGATCAAGGACTAGAATAGACCGAAATTTGAGTATTAATGAAGTAAAAGTTAAATATTATTTAAAAAAAAAAATCGGGTTCAAATTTTTTTTTGTACAGAGTACAATAAATATCAGTTAAATATTATTAATACTAAACTGGTTGAATTAACAACAATTATGGGGTACAAATATACCCCGCTTAGGGATGTGGAATTTAATAAATATCTACTTATACGCGTTGCGCTTCCATTTTTAAATGCTGAATTAGCAGCAAATAAGTAAAATATTATATAACTTCATACTGCTTGGGTAATTATATATCGACAATGTCTTTACGGAAAGTGACAGTTTAAATAAAAATACCAAATTTATTCTCACGTTTGTAATGTTTATTTCTGATTATTTTATTTTTGCTTTGAATAAATATTTCAATGAACTTGAGCATTTGCTTTAAAAAGATATTTGCTTTTGCGGGTATTATATACGTAAAGATATTTAATTTAATATTAAAGCAACTTATTATAATTTTCATTAATATATAAATAACCCTATAGGCAGAAAAACAAACAAGTTCAGGATTCTCACTCGATTGCCACCTGTTTTGTAACTAGTTTTTTGTTGGCAACTTAAAACGCTATAGTCCAAAAGTTTTATTTATAATTTTGTTCTATATTCATTCGAACGAGTCATTAGTATTTTTTTTTATTAAGGTTTACTACCAGATTTTATAAACTATAGCTTTGAAAGGCAACAAACTATCCCGTGTCGTTACTGTGTTCCATTTATGAGGAATAAAGCTAACCGGTATCTTTTGCTGATCATTAGTGTAAAATACTTCAATCATGCTTTGATGAACTATTGATCCAACAATCACGTTGCTTAAATTATTTCCATTATGAAATATTGATACGTTATCTTCCGAATTAATATAAAAAATACAATAACAGATAATTTGTACAATATCTTACGTACACATTAAGTTTTAGGCCAAAAGTCACCGAATGCGCATCCGAGAGTCAAATGTTTAATTTCGCCTCGCAAACTTTGACTAATTTAAGTCGTTACCCGGGGGGTTGTTTGATCAAAGCTCGGTCGGATGAAAACTACGTACCTATATATATGTATCCAGTATCCGTATTGTTTATTTGCGTTATGTAATGCGCAGAAAGTGTCGCTTTGTCGAGTTTGTTCAGCCTCGTTAATGAAAATACACCGCCAACTGTGTCATTCGAAACGGCGATGATGATTCACGCTCGGACACGCGATCCGTTTGCTAAAATGTTGACATAAACTCGGCGAAAAGTTGAACTAAAAAAACAAATTGGTTTTCTCGTCCCATCGCGTTTGGGTGACTGTTGAGTGTGAAAACTAAAATTAATGGACAGCAATGCAAATTTGATTGTTCAATAAAATCGCATCATGTTTGGAGTCTGAGAGTGTTCGGAATGAGAATGAACTCGCCAGAGCAAATGGTTTAATGTTCTGAGTGCCGGAGCGAATGTTGGATTATGATCTATAAGCCCGTATAGCGTGCGGAATTTTGATTGTGAATTATTCATCGGGGTGTGTATTATGCATCCGTTAATTGATGTTAATTACTCGTACTCTACAATATTCACGTGTGGCAAATGCTCAACATATGATATGTAGATGGGTGCTTCGCTTTCACGCTTCTGAATTAAGTAATTTGCTCGAAATGAACGAACGCATCGTCTTTCTGTTTTTCGTATAATTTGTAACTCGAGCATTTTAAAGATAGTACTTCTCACTACCTCATTCGTGTAATTACGCGTTATCCCACGTCTAACTCGAAATGATGTAGGTTTTAGGTCTATTCACTCATGGATTACATCTATAATACAAAGGAATCTTTTGTTAAAGCTATCTTCGGCAAACACTACAACTTTTAATTAAATATATATATTTAATTCACTGTTTTCCGAACTAAATTCCATAATTTGAATTATTGATCAACATATTTCTTACCAGGCTTTGCCCGCGTTTTGTTCCTATTTATATCCTTCCATTATTTTTAATGATTCGTTCGTGTTATTATATATGATAAAACATTTACCTTTTACTTTAAACGACTATTATTGCAACGATTTTGCTTGTCAAAGCGCATTTGTTCAATGGTGTCTTTCTACCGGACAATTATGCAGGAAATCCCTACAGATTTATACAGTGGTTTACAAACATAATTCGTTCCGTACTTGTATATAAAAGCAAATAATATTTAATGAACGCTTAAATTGATTCGTTCCAAAACCTAAAAATATTCATATAAAAATGATAAATACAAAATAAACATATATTTTTTAATATATCGTACTTACTCATACAATATCTTATTTTTTTGTTGACAGGCAAATGTTAAATGTTTGTTATCGTAATTCCTTGAATCGGTCATAAAACTTATATTGTCAAACGATTGAAAATTAGGAAATTATCTTTTCAGGAGAATTATATAGTGATTTATTTATTTTTATAGTATATTTTTTAGTACTATTTTTATATAGTTAACTAACCCATGAGTTATATGGCTTCCTAATATCATAACAGTATATTTATGTAATGCGCTGCTTTATTGAGTATTTTGTTATATATTAAATAAACTGCAACCTTAGAACAAATGTTTTAGTAATTAAGAGCAGTGTTCTATTATTTACGTAACTTTCGGGATAGGACCGCAAACCCCTCAAAACTTTTCCTCTCGCACGTCTAATTTGTGTTTTCCGTGTGCGGTACAAGTGCCCGAGTTTAACCGTGCACGCACTTAAAGTGCCGCAAGATAATTTATCGCAAATCCGCGAAAATAAACGTAACGGTTGTTTCTAATCGATCGCCGTTGGCAATTATTCTGCCTAGCGCCCACAGAAGCAGGAAGAAGTATGCGATCAGATTCCGCGAGAAGAGGTCACAGGCGGTCTTCGGTGCACCCTAACGTCATATGGTATGGCATGGCGTGGCGTGGAGTGTCTTGGTCGGCTGCTGGGATATCTGAAGGCCGTTTACCTTGCAGGCGACCGGTTGTCTGCAACTCCCCCCTCGCTCTTCGCCGCCTCCGTAACGAGTCAGCGACTCTAGCCGCTGCCCTGACATGCCAAAGTGTGAGTGGTCACCGGGTGCATTCGCGGGTCGATTCCGGTGTGATTTGTTGGGACACATCTCGGATGGTCATTAAAAAAGCTGTCCAGTTCTTCAGTGGCATTTGAAGAATGATTATATGACGCATAGTCTCTGCTAAAACATGTAATAATGAAGAACTGGGTCAAAAAATAATGCATTGAAAGAATAATATTATTTGGGACGTGCTTCATTTTTCTCAAGCAAGCTCACCGATGCCACCAATTTAATTTTGATATTTTATGTGTCGTTGGTTTTGAGGAGGTTTTTGAAGTTTTCTTATTAAACTCTTAGTAACTCATATATAAAATAATTTATCTCTATAAGCTAGTTGCAACTTGGGTGAAGATCGATATTATCGGTGTGTTGACTGACCGTTTAGTACAAAAGTTATTTGATTCATGCTTTTGGAACAAATGATTCTCCCCTATGTTAATTAAGATGCGTTGAAATCAAGGATAAATTTAGCTTTAAAATTTTGGTTACTGCCCAAAAGTTCGTTGCTGAGCGAGTGGCTTAAACCCATTTATATAACACTAGCGTTTCAAAGAATGTGAAAGAGATCATATTGTTATCTTTTAAATATGGGAACAATAAATAGTTTCTCCATATTTGACTTCACTTAAATTAGCCACACTCGAGTTATCAATCAAACAAATTATCTTTACTAAACATATTTCAATATAAAGTATGGCTTTTTTTCATTACTATATATTTAATGACTACTGTTTTTATTCGCACGATTGAACGTGTTTCAGAAAGTTATTTATTTTACAAAATAAAATATATTTGCTCGCAGTTGGATAATCACAATATAAATATTTACACAATATAAATAAGTCTAGACGAGCAAAACGGCAATAAAATAAAAAAAAATGTATAGAGAAGATCTCTCGCCAACTGTCAAACTGTCTATTTTAATAAGTGTCCACAAATTATAAACTTTTTTCTTGAAATATAATGCCGATTTTTATACTAAATACAATTACTATATGTTCAGCAAAAGTCATCTTTATGCGTAGTGTTGGACCGCTACGATAAAACTATTGTTTTTCATATACGTCATGTCGTTGGACCCCTAAGTGGTAGAATATAATATTTATACATTTATCTAAAGAAACTCTGCGTATATGTAATGTTCGTAGCAAACTGTGTACACGAGTATCTTGTTAAATGAAATTTTAATTAAACTATGTATATTGAGGCTTGAAAATGTGTTAGTGACGGTGGAGCCTATATGAGTAGATTGCTTTTCAGACGAACAATTTTCTGAAAGCTCGTGTAAACAAAGAAAACTTATATTCCTTTCCGTTTGAGTTCCTTGTTAAAGCTTCGTGTGAGCACAGGTATGCCTGTAATTAATTTCAGTATAATTTAAAATTTCTAATAAATACGAGATATACAACCTGGCGTATGCTTGATGAATCATAGCCGTTCTGATGCATTCATCGCCATCTAAGACTTAGTGCATTTCTCAATGGTTTGTCTAGATGTTGCCTCAGCATCGATAATTATAAGATTTAACTACGTTGGCCGATCCAAAGGATATTCTTCCGCCGCGGTTCGAGGCCGCAACTTGCCGTTGACCTTATGTTTGTGTCGAGTTGTTCTGCTGTGTTCTCCTTATTTGATTTTCAATGTCTCGTAGAAGTTAATCGTTTTTTTTGCTAGACCTCACATGATCGATTATAACTAGTTTTTTGTCTAAATTTTATTAAACCATTTCAGCTCAATGATATTTAGAAGAGACCATCGTCACAATCAGATAATGCAAAATCAACTTTTTGTTGCGATAACGGAAAAGTACCGGTGTGTTTCACAATTATGATGCCAGACGAGCTGTGTGTGTAATTTATAATACTATCAATAAAATGTATTATAGCACAATAATTTGCATGACTCGCATTTGAAATCAAAAGTGGCTAAAGGTGTGCACGAATCAAAAATGGCTCGAAATTTGACTCGCGTGTGGGTGATGGATTGGCTTTCGCGAGGCATTGGACAAGTCGAGTTTTGACACAACAAACCTCGAACATAAATTGCACCGCCTCCGTGTCTTCTCGCTCTCTTCTCTATCTTTCTCTTTCGTCTGAGTATGTACGTTGCATTTGAATGCTGTATCGCTATTTTTGGAACGGCTCTTTTATTCGTTATTCACTTTGCATAACTAAACGCGCGACGGTTAATTTTAACACGGGTACTGTTAATTGTTTGGTATTATGGAAGACTCCTACTACGTACACTTATTTTTGTTGTTTTTTTCCATAACTCGAAACTATGGATATTTATGATATGCTAATGCATGGCGATGCAGAAATCGGTAGAAATCACATCTATTTACGATCCTCGACTTCAGCCAAACTCCATTCTAAATAAGTTCCTGCTTTGAAAATAATTTCTTTATTAACCTTTAGAAGTCCAAAGGCATGTAAGTCATGCCAAAATGGTTTTACCATTGCAGTCCAAATATCCAATATATTTGATATTTTCTGAAGCCATTTTAAATGATTTGATTTATTTCATTAGTTACTCAGAGAGATACTTTTATCAATATATTACAGTAAAAAGATTAAGTAATTCATAACCGTTATACCTGGAATTAAATCAAATTACTCAAATTCATCAATGGGTTTTTGAAACAATTTTTGACCAGTTTGCGCCAGCTGCTCAAAGCCTAGATGTGTGAATTGTTATCCCTGGTTCTCAATCTAAAAATTTTGGTTTTACATTTGCGTTTTTTTTAAATAAATTAAATTACTGTTTTTAATTGAACTCAATATTTAGACAATATATTTTGAGAGCAATAAATTCCGAATCGCGAAGTTGATGTTTGCGAATGAATTGTCTTATATTCATAATTTTGCGCCCTATTATAGGTCTATAACATCAGTTTCTGATTTTTTTAAATATTTTTTTAGAGATTTCTTAGGATTTTTTTATTATTAATCGAAAATTTGATGTATTTCATTAATTATGAAAAATAATATCAATTAAGTGGCGGATGTTAGTTTTTAGGTGCTCCAACGACGTTAAATCGCATAGTTGCCCCCACTCAATTTAGCCAGAAAAATGCATGTCATTTAATGAAATATTATTAATCTTAATAAAATCGTTTAAAGTTTGGGAACCCTATCTGTGTAATGACTTCGTAGTCAGTGAGACTCAGGGTGGAATCTAGTTAGAGTTTTATTACATTATATTTACATATGTTGCGACAGACGAAACATGGCGAAATGTTTTCTCCGAGTGGTGGTGGAGAAGCTGGCAGAGGGATGATGTCAATTGATGGTCCTCAGAATTCTGATTGGTGTGTCACAAATACCAAGATACAAGAATTGGCTGCATTGAACTGTCAGAACTTTCTTATAATTTAAGTCGAAACGGTATTGTCACTTTCTTGACTTTTTCCATAGCATTTCAGCAATTGCTTACCTCTTTTCTTAATGCTTGATCACTGTTTTGCAATAACCCTTAAATATCCTACTTTGTGTAACTTGCTCTAAAGTTATATGAAATATTGTTTCCTACTTTACTCGTCGCTAGTGATATTATCTTCTGGATATTTCTTGATTATATTTCAGTATGTTTTAGATCGCGATTGATAGGCTAATAATACTTAGATGTGGCATCTGGTCGCCTTGTGGTTTATAATTCAGTGATCTGAACTTACAGTGCTTGACTTTATATGCTCGTCCTGAACTTTTTGATCAGTTTTCTTTCAATACTTGAAATTTTGTTCTTTTGATGTTCTGTGTAATTTTAAAGGAACAAAATTAACAAGTAGGACTTTAGCAGTTCTTTGCTACTGACTGCCAGAGGTCCGATCATTCGAAAGTGTCAGTGGGTAGGTCTACCAGAAGGTGAACCGACCAAAGTCGCGTGGGTGACTCCAATGCGACTGCAACTCGATCGGTTGCGTCACCGTGAAATCTCACCCACAAGTTACAAAGTCGATGGGTTACGACTGGTTTGATATCCCTTCCTTGTGGTGTGTCCACACCAAAGCGGTGAAAACCCAGCACTACGGCTTTGTCATCGCCGTTTTTACATCACTATGATCTTCTCAAAGGCAAATATTTGCGCGCCGGAAGCGATTCAGGTAGTCGAATTGTTTGCGGTTTTTATTGCGATTGCCCCGAGTCAATAGGGTCTACTATATATTTTTGTATCATCCTCAAGATAAGGTCCGTTTCTTAATAATTTTGGGAGCTCTACTATATTCTAGTTTATATTTAAAGTGGTTTTCTTGTCTAGATGTTTTCCGCATATAGGTCAACGATAATTATGAGCGTGTATGTGTTTTTAAACGAAGTAGTTACATACAACGTATATATGATTTTACGGATGAATGTTTCTCATTTTGTTTGAACATTAGAATATATTAATATAAACACAGTTCCGAGTAAATCAATATTATAACAGAGTTCTGAATGTTTGTGGCGAAGAGGTTCCCGAATTAATAATTGAGTGTATGCATTATATTACTGCAAAAGTATTTATAGAGAAGTACTATATAACAAGGTGAATATAATATTTGTGTTCTTAATGAGACAGACTGATACAATTTACAAGTCTGGAGCCACGCTTGCAACACCGAGGCACATCGTCAGTTTCTGATCGGAGATGTTCCGTCGGTCTTTCCGGTTTTCTCGGTACTATTTACAAGCTAACTATTAACTAAGATTATCGTTTATATACTTAATGTTTGGCCGAAACATTACCCAAATTTAAATTCAAGAAATAACATTTCTCATTTGTTTGAACTGTGACATCTTAAACTTCCACTTGAATGTTTGTTTTCGCTTTTTAACTATACGTTATATTTCTCTTTCACTCAACGTACAACGAAGATTAATTTGTAATTGACACTATTTAATTAAAGACAAGTTTCGTCGCGTCATGTGTGCACATAGTGAATTAAGCTACTTAAAAAGTTCTAATTGAAATGTATATAACTTTTTATTAACGTTGATAACTTCTTAAGATGATGAATGTGAATTAAAATATTCATTCACGGAATAAAATTTATAAAAAAAATAAGATGCGAGTCATCATTGGCTTGCAGAATGGCAACAGAGTTTCCGGTCCCTAGCGCATGCCAACTTTTTTGTATCGCGGTTCTACAATTGTATACATTGTGTTAATGGTGTGTTATTTTGTTTTAAATTCGCACAATTTATAAAAATGTGAATAATAAATGTTACACAATTCCACAGATGTACGGATGTATTAACAATGAGATTTAAATTCAAGTTGAAAAGGGTCTGAACCGTCAAAATAATCGGATTACTCGAATTGAACCGGAGTTTAATGAGACGATCCCCCGAGGAGGCTTACGGAAAAATTCAGACAACACGGTCAATTCAACAATAATCCTAGCTCTTGTGCACATTTGCATAAAAACTATATTTTAAACGCGGTTAATCCATATTTGCATTTATCCGGCCGGCCGTTAAGCTCGAGAGGGTTAACGCTCGACGCTTTTATTATCATCATCGAGGGGTCAAATCGAGTTATGTGCGTATATACGCATGTCCGTATTACCGGATGGCTCTCGTACCAGCCGACTTATCGCCGCCATGAAATCCCCACGGCGAGACGGAGAATTGAGTGATTTCCCCGGAAAAATTCCGGGGTAAAGCGGCCGTCACGCGCCCCGGTGAATTGAGAGAGGCGCCTTTTGTGACGCCGGGCAACCCTACTCGGCGGCCTGACAATGGCGAAAATTCGCTAGAAGAACGCGCTAACGCCGACACTCGGGGGTGGAAAGTGGAAAATTGGAACGCAAAGGTATTCTGGTTGCGGAGGAGGTGTGGCGCATTTTTTAAAGTGAGGAAGGGTTCATTAAAGTGGGGCGTTTGTTTATAATGCGCGTGAGCTTTTACAATGGTGCTGTTGAGAATATATTTCTTTATCGCAGGTCAAGTGTACAAGTCACAGTCACTGTCGGAAATTATCTGTAAGGTCCCAAAATGTCCATGAACTGAGCGAGGGTGGATTCCTCGACGTCCTCATGTGCCAATTTTTAGTCGTTGTAGATTGGATCCGCTTTGTATTTACTTTGTATTAGGGTGACGTTTGCAGATCAAGGATAAAACATACTTTTATTCTTTGAAAGCTGATAGAGACAGGACTACTTCCTGTACTTTTTTTGTTTATGCAACGCTAGGTATTCATTAAAAATATGCGAGTCACAGTATAAGTTATAATTTTAATAATTTGATATCCATACAATCAAACATTTTTCATTGGATTATTAAATCTATTTAATCAAAGATGTTTATATCTCTATTCAATTGTATATATTCATTTTAGACACTTTAGATCTTCCGATTGATCTGACGAAGTTGTGTTCTCAGAATGTCACATACTTATCTGGTTATCTTTGCATAACAACACACACACACACGCGGACGAGCGATCGTATCATCTAATGTAAAACTATTTTCTTAGCGTATCTCTATATTCAGTAGCGCGCGCTGAAGTGGAAGAATTTATCAGAGAGCAGCCTTGAGCTAAGTTCTTCGGTCACATGATGATGCTGTTCAATAATAGTGTTTTTATTTTTGAAGACTTATGTTGTCTCCTATATGATTTGCTTAAACTCTACATACTCAGATTTAATGCCATCTTCACACGATTAGGTGCTTAATTCCGTGTCGATTTTATCATATTAAGGTCTGATGCGAGAGGCCGTTCTCTGAGAATATATTTACGCGAAAATTGATAATGGCTAAACTGTCGGGGTCCCTGCCCTCCCTCGGGAATTACCGACAATTGGCCCTAATGACGCAATCGAGGTCCCTGCACCAGAGAGCGTTGTTTTAATCATCAGTGCGACGACTTTGTTGCTCCCAAGCTCCCCCCGCGCTTGACTCATCGTTTATTTAAACTCGCTTAACCCTCCTAGGACCGAATAAAAAAACTGTGACCCCAATCGTGAACTCTCCGTGTTATTGTTCTGCGCGGCGCTTTATGCGTTTGCGTGTGGGTAAAATTTGAAATTGCAGAACTTTCGCGCGAATCGTAAAGTTTTGCCTCGCACGTATTGTAAAGGCGAATCCTTGAATCGTGAAAGGCATTATGAAAGTTGTGTAATGTCGACGCTGCTAATTGAAGTCGATCGAGTCTCTGACTAATGCAGCCGAGAGGCTCTATTCATAATACACACAGAGTGACATGTGTACGCACATTCATAAATTATAACGTGAGAATATGTACGTGTCGAGTTTAAATGTATATCGTTATGAGACATGGTTAATTTACGCGTTGAACTCTGAATTAAGCCGTTCGCGCTTGGTTAAATTGAATTTTATTATGTACAATTACAACGAGTCTGGTTTTTATATATCTCCTTCTCTCTCTAGAAATGCGCTGCATATTACATGTTAAATTTATTTCGTTAAGTGGTCTGCTTTTTAGTTAAATTAATATATTTTAGAGTATGTAAATACCAATTGAGACAAGCAATTTATTTAACACTCAATACATCTAAAGACATGATAGATGGTTCTTTACCATCTACCACGCTCACTAACTAGAAATCCATATAATTAAACTCAATAATGAAATCTTCTTGAAACACGCGTTACTTTATATGCTACATACTAAAAAGTAATGTAATGTTTTTTTAATACAAGACGAGATGTCGATTTTTTCCCCAAAAATCAGGTTAAACTCTAGACATGGGTTGACCTAAAGAGAGAAGCGGCTGCTTTCTCGGTCTATTCTGTCTCTATCGATAGTCGACTTAGTTTCATTTGGTTTCGAGTTTGTTTCAAATCAGAAGCTCGAAGGAAATTCTTAACGAAGTATTGGCGAGAGCGAGTTGTGAATGGAAGTGTAGATATAGGCGCTTTCATATGTTTGATCCTCTTGAAAGATGTTTCGTGCTCGCCAACTTTTTTGATGCTTGACCACAAAATTTAATTGGATTTATTATTATGCGCCTGTTGTCAATATAATTCAAAACATTTCCGGTGTGATGCATTTATTGGAATTTCCGCCCGTCATGTGTAAGATGTACGCCGTGTACTAATGTCATTGGTTTATGGCGTTTTTAACACATAATATGTTTTTCTCACGGTCCATTTTAGTAAATGCTTTGGACATGCTATGCTTGCCTAGTCGATGGATCCTACAAGGAAAAATACAAGCAAATCTGTCCTGGTTTATGTACATATATTTTAACCCAGCCTGTGCGAAGCGGGGTACGATAGTACCCCATTGTTTTTGGGTTTTTCGTCATATATTTTTAATTACAAATAATATGCATTACAACCTGACAAAGGAAGCAATAAAATTGCCCAATACTGCTTGAGGTAAAAATATGGGCACTTTAACCCTTTGAGTAGTGTGTTAATTTATACACATTTGTTAATTTGTTAGTATACACATGGAAGTGAGTTAATTTTACGTATTTTTTTCCTTATACGGTGAAATCTCTTTGTAACGAATACCGATATAACGAAATTCCCAGTATAACGAATTTTCAATTTGTCCCCGAAAAACTTTCATACAAAATGTTTTTATTGTAACGAAGACTGATCTCAGTATAACGAAATATTTTGATCCGATTTTAAGAATAATGTTATAACTTGAACAGTATTTCTCAGAATTCAGTTCGTCCTTGTTTTCACAAGCGACATTCAAAGTTTTCATTACAGTGTCCTTAAAAATAGACAAAAAACAATCTGTCAATCTTGTAAGAGGTTATTTTGATGCTTTAGTAATATGGTAATAAAAAATATCATCTTCCTTACATTCAATATAACGATTTTTAGTATAATGAAATTTTTTCTTCGTTCCCGTGAGCTTCGCTATACTGAGATTTCACTGTATTTCTTATTGAATATATAGTAAATTATATCAAAGAGGAGTGGTTTTCAACATTTAATTGCGTTAAATTATTTACCACTTTTTTCCTATTATTATTATTATATTATGTTAATAATTTTATCACTTTTCTATTATTATATTTTGTTGATTTACTTCATACATTTTATTTTATTATTTGGCTTGTGTAGTATTTACTTATACAAATTCAGAGGTTCTCAATATAACATATTTGTTTATGTTTATTTTTTGTATTTATTATATTTCAGTTATATATTTACATGAGCTAGGATATCTCAAAACAGTAAAAGATCGACCACCGTACATGTACGGCGATATCGCTTAAAGGGTTCACTATAATTTTTGAACCTAAAACAATCAGATTGGAAGATATAATACCGTAGCCGAAAACGAGTATTCATAAGGGAATTGGTAATCGATCTGATTTCCAGCTGTCCCTCCGTTTGCATAGAGAGCATTTTTTTCTACCTTCCGTCTGATAAAGGTTAAACAAACCGCTGCTGGATTGAGGATAAATATTGGTCGGGAAATTTTCAGGAAAGTCAATCTCCTAGCTCTTTACTAATTAACAACTGTACTTGTATGGTAATTCACAGAATTAGTATTTATCTGTTTTGCTATATTGTACTAATAAAATGCTGTTTTAATTAAAGCGCAGTTTTTTATGCAATTCGGAATATAACGGTCTCTAGAACAACCCATATGTGCTCATGGTAAAGCACCACATAAATCTACAGATATTTACCAGTATCCTAATATTAGCACTGCACCAGGAGATTTTGTGGCGAGCAAAATTTAACGTGCTTTTCTATATTATATTTAATTACTATGATTAAACTTAAGAAACATACGTATGTACATATCTATCTATATGCAAATTTGGACACGTTTGTTAATACACGCCCTGTACCAGAACAATTTAGACGAGGGTATGACAAAGATAATTCACCAACGTGACCGGATCAATAGACGAGGTTTACTTCCCGGAATTTATAATATTTAATTAATAGTAAAATTATTTTGACAAATAATGTATACGCAGATTTACGTGTGGGTGGGGTGTTACTTTGTGTGCTTGTACATACATTTAAATATTTTCCGCATCGTTTCGTTTGATGATGTAAATATATAAACTTTTAAAAAGTTTTCAAGAGGGGTAGATTTTTAAAACTTTCGCTTTGCAAATAGTTTAAAACTTTAGTTTTAAAAGTTTACGCCGGTGAGGGATGGATGATGTAGTAAAATATTCTATACTATGATGTTATATATTCGATTCTCGCTCTTATTTATATGGAGAGTAGCAGTACCAACATATCGAAACATTGGATCAAAATTGTTTTGTTGTCATCGGTAGGGCAGGTCGGAGGGGGGCCGAATATCGGCTAACTCTCGGGGTCGATCAGTGGTCGGTCAATGATAAAAAATGTATATGTAATGCGACTGGCCACTGTTTACTCAAAGATCTTCGTGTGTTATAAAAACCATTGTTCAATGCTAATAATATATAATGCAATTTGTTTCACCAGTAGTCGCGTTCCGCGTAACTGAATCACTTTCGCGCATAGTTTTCGCATCGGTTCGCATTTAATCGTCCGCGGTTAAATCCCCATGGTGGTTTTTCACTTTACCGTACATGTGAGCGCAGAAACGAGAGTTTGATAGTTTACACACGGCGCACCACGTGCACTCGATTGTGCCCGAGCGTAAATAACCCGGTCGGTCGGGGAAAATGCATTGTTGTGTGCGTCTCGCTCCAGATGCGGGGACATCGAACGTTGGCCCGCGAGCCGAGGAAACGAGGGATTAAATCGGTGTGTTAACAAGGCTCGCAGCTGCGGTGCCGGCCCGCAAATCGATCTCGACGGACGTTTGTTGCGGTGTTTACAGGTTGTTAACGACACAGTTGGAGTTTTAGTCAGATTTAGCCGATCGGTTAATTGCGATTGGTAGTCAACATATGGGACAGCAAAACCAATCATTTACCATATCAAGAGATATTTAAAACAGTGTGCCCAATGTCTTTTAAGTTTGCAGTTTGCGTTTATTTGTTTTGTTACAATCAGTGACATGCACCAAATGTAAGAAGCGGTATGTTATATGCAGGGCTGCCGAGAGCGAACTCGGGCCATGGGAAAACGATGATTCCTGGCCGCACATACAGACTGGCATTTGACTAAAACCAAGTGTAGCTGTATGCGTGCGAATACCGACCGAAAGCCGAGTGTAATGTCTCTTTCTAGCATTCACTCGTATCTTTCTAGCGCATCTTGGAGGCGCCTCGCTGCCGCTCGCGCCGACTTTTACTGTCAAACCAAACAACCTAACCTTTTTTAATGATATTAAAAAAGGTGAAATTTGGAATAAATCGACACAATAGAAAATTCCCTTGAGGCGCCCCTCAAGGGAATTTTTCCCCTTCTCCCCCGCCTCTCGGCAGGCCTGCTTATATGTTTTGGACAGCAATATCTATGGATATTAATTTGTGAAACATACATTCAAAAGTAGGAATTTCCGTAACAGCTTGACTTCTTTGACAAACTCACACATCCGCCGTATTCACTTTTTATATATTACTAAGAAAACATGTCTAATGTTGTATTTCTTAATAATATGTACTTTTTGATATTCAATTAAAAAATATTAGGTGTTCCGCTAAAGTCAACTACTAAAAGCTTTTCTGTATTTTCTGAAAATTAGTCCTGGTAGATTGCATCTTAGTGGCATTAGTTTATGGGGTTGTAAAATTTTGGAAACCCATCAAGAATCGACCTGGCGACACTCGCGTCTGTGAAATTACTTAGCTTTGTGCACCTGAGCCGCATCGGGATGTAATAAAATGCGAAATGTGATATAAAATATTTTTATCTGCGGACCCTTTCGAATTAAAGTACCTTCCTGCCAATATACGGTCCTGCATGATGCTTCCATATAAATATACGAACTTATAATATATGCATACAATGCTCTGGATTAAGAAAATGTTGCTTGCAATATTTATTTTATGTCTTAAAATGCATGTTAAAATGTGCCACTAAAATCATAAGAGCAATAGAAAGCACTGAACTTAATATATATAATTAAAGCCTTTTAAAGAATTAATATATTAATTCATATATCGAAAAGTAATCCTTTAGAATTAATAGGCAAATACAACCGTATTTAATCATTTTCAAGTTAGCAATTTTTTAAATACATATATATTATTTGCTTTAATTTATGAAAAAAATACGCTTCAATTACTATTAGGTACTGAATAAATCTGGGTCCTGCAGTGCAACTAAAAAAATTTGGAACGAATTAAATTAAATTTAAGATTAATAATGGTCATATTTATTTAGATCGGAAGAAGTTAGTAGACATAATTATTTTTTTATTATTTATAGATCTATACTTTTCCTTCAATCAATCATGTATTTACTAGAAAAATTTCGTTAAAGCGTAGAATATGTAAGGCCCTACAAGATTTGCTTAGTCAGTGTGTCTATTGATATAACGTCGGATAATATATTAAAACGCATCGATCAATCTCCATATTATTAAATAAGGTGTATTTTTAAACTTCTGGTTCCCATCTAATATTATATTTAACGCTGACATTTTTAAAATTTAGTCAAATTGGTTGAGTGCTCTCATTTAAGCAATTTGCGTCACCGCAAATAACACAGCAATTTATTAATGAATGTTTTCACCGTTTTATCGCTAAAAGCAACTCAATATAAAGTAATGTAACCTATATCTTTTATTGAAAAATAAAAACGCGTTTCTCTCAACTTTTGCGCAGAAAAAAATAAGCGATCTTAATAATTTCACTGCAAAAAAACCCTTGGGAAAAATTGGAGATCGGATTTAAATTTAAATAATGTAGATGGAAGTAATATTATTTTTTTAATAACATATTTTTTTAAATACATCTTGTCCAGCAGTATGCAAAGCTAACAATGATTCTAAGAAACAAAATTCTAGTTCGATCCACATAGTTGCGTATTAACTTGTCGCATTTTACAGGCTTCTCACATTCATACGTTGTAGGTTAAGTTGACGGAAACCTATCAATAGATAAATAATAATAAAAAGGCTGAAAATGTGTATATTGTATGTTATAAAATATTTATATTTTCCAAGTGAATTCGTTTCCCGGAAAGAGGTTTTGTTCGAAATTTCGTAATTATGATTCATGACGCGTGTTATGTTTTCTTTGAAGTTATTAAATATTGTAAAATTACCTTTGTTGACTTTTCCAGGTATATGTTTTTATATTGTGCGAATCATTAAAATATTTTCATGATGTTGTTCGCAATTATTCATTATGAAATTTATGTAATGTAATATCATTTAATGAACTAATCCTTCAACTTATAAATTGGTTAAGCTTTACCGTAATAATTAAAGTGAAAATATCATTAGTTATGGTTGAAAATAATTAGAATGGAAAATATGAACGCCTACGAAACTAAGTGAAATCTAATATTAAATATTGAAATAATTTTATGCCACTTATTTTTTTTTGTACTGAATGTCAATCAATAGCCGTCGCTTAAATTTTCACTATTAATCGCCAGGTAAGAGTGGGGGTGGGATTAATTAATATTTTATTAATTAGTAACGTGGGCTTTTGTAAAAAACGCCTTTGCTACGTTTTTCTCAAATGCTTAATATTTATAAAAAATAAATTAATTTACATAGGGTTGCAAAGTTTTGTGACAAAAGAGTCAAATATAAAAATAACCATGTTTCAGATTATTTTCGAGTAAGTTGGATTAATTTATAGTCGAGTTCAGACACTTTCGACGTTTACGATATATTATTCAAATAATATCATTAAAAATACGTGTTTTGATTGAAAACACAGCGCTAAATGTTTGGATTCTCTACATATGTAGATCGCCTTTTTACTGTTAAAATTATGTGGATGTTGTACTTAATGGGCTTAGGAAGCTCGTTATGTTCAACGCTAATTTGTATTGATATTTTAATATAAACTTATTTCGTGTATTTAAAAACGTGTTTCGCATTTTTTTTTATATTTAACCGATACCGATATCTTTAAATGTTCACAAAAATGCTATTGTATTTAGCAAAAAAATCAAAGATAATTTTGACGCGGAGTATATTTTTTATTTAATATTAAAGAGCCGCATGTGGCTCGCAAGCCGACATTTCCTACGTTTGATAAAATTTGTTATAATGCAATTTATTATTATTGTTTTATTTAGCTAATACAGCTAGTTTTTACAGCAAACAAATTTTAACTAAACATGCATATTTATTTATTTTATTAAATTTTCCGTTGTAACTTGACAGGCATAAGCCTAATGCATTACAACATCTATATTATTATGGGCTATACAATTTATTTATAATCAATATATGTTACTGCAGCTGGGGCCGTATGTTTTTAAAATAGCGCATTTTTATGAATAAAAATTTGAGTGCCGCTGTCGGGGCTCGAACCCGCAACCTCAGAATTACTAGCCTGAGACGTTACGAACTACGCTATTATGTATTACATACATAATATAAACATAAACAGAAAAAAAAATACTTAATATTATAATATATTAATGTGTCGTCCGCAAACAGATATTTTACATTTTTTTGTATTAATACATAATATAATTGGTCCCGATTTAGACCCCTGTGGTACACCGTAAGATATTTTCTCTTTAGAATACGCATAATTTATTTGAACTTTTTGCTTTCTTTCTTTTAAATAATTATTGTAGATGTATATTATTATAGTCATAATATATAAGTCATAATTAATACATATATTTAAAGACGGAATAGCGTAGTCCATAACGCCTCAGACTAGTAACTCTGAGGTTGCGGGTTCAAGCCCGGCAGCAGCACTCGAATTTTTATTTATAAAAAATGCTCTATTATAAAAAAACCGGCCCAACTGACATTTGTTGGTTATAAATTATGGTACAGATTTACCCCGTTGTAACGCATTGGACTTACGCCTATTAGGTTACAACGTAGGACTTAAAAAAAATGTTTAATAAAAAAATATATAAACGAAACACCCAAATTAAAATTTCGTGAACAATATTGTCACGGAAAACATATTATGAAATAACATTTTCATTCTATGCTACTTTAATTTAAAATTTCTTCGAGTAAAAAGTAATCAACTGATTACTATATTATGAGCTTGCAATACATCTTATATATTTTTTGGGCTTGTATACTGACTGGTGTGATTTATTCAGCAAATTAGACACCGGAAGAGCTTTTTTGAACATGTAAGATTAATAAAAATATAAGTTTCAGTATTATACGGCGGTATCCAATGAGGAAAAGTCGTAGAGTCCCGCAGATGTGAAATTCGAGTCTCTCTTGTCTCTGGTTCCTGCTGATGTGACTTGTGAATTGTCAAGTCTGTTATACTGGTCAATTTGGACCAATAGCATAATTGCTTAGCCTCGCCTTCGGTACATCTATTGGTGAAAGCGTATCTTCTACGTGGTCATTTATGGGCGAATATACAATAAGTAAAAATTGGCACCACAAGGCCATGAGTATTGTTTCTACGTTTGTTTCTCAAAGCTCATGAAAAATGTGTCTAAATATTTTTTATGTTGTAGTAATTAATGATAATTGTTGGCGTGGTTTATGTAAGCATAGTTCTGTTCCAAAATTATGATTTCACTCGGGTTTTGTCTGTCCTAATCTTTCTAGTTCTAGATTTTTAGAAACCATCTGGATTATTTTTTAATATTTAATCTTTCGTTCGTAGATTTTCAGACACAATTTACAAGATAAGATTGTGGGAATTACCCTTTAAAGTCACTGTGCTATAAATATAAATATGATATATCATTATGATTAATAGCGAGTCATTATAATTGCTCAGATAAAACATATTTCCCCAAATTTGTACCGAAACTAAATCCGCCATATCCTCACTCAACACCGCCACGCCCGCAGATTAATCCCGCGGGATTTTCCTAAAAATGAGTAAATTGGCAATATATCACCTATATTGCGGGTTACGCAAAAGTGGTAACATTTTTCACGTGCCCCCAGTGCACGGGCGTAGATAAGTGCGGCGAAGGGCACATTATTCTCTCCTCGTTCATATTTTCGACCGTGTTTACCCACGCCGCTTCTAAGGGCGCATCCATACGACCCAATTCTCGAGCTGATAAAACTCCACGGGTTCTCTCCGTTAAACTGCGATTTTTCCCGTCGCATATAAATTCCACGAAAACGTCTTATTCTCCACTCTACAAATCTCTCTTGAGTAGGGTATCTTAAAAAATATCGCATTTACATACGACGATGTCTTTCTCATGTAGATTTTTCATATATCCGATGACTATTTCGACGCCTTCATTCGATTATGTGTCGTATGGTGTTGTATTTTATGGATGGTGTGTTTCCTCCCCGTGGAAGATTTTCATTGTTTTCGGCTGCATCGTTTTTCGCACGCGATTTTCCCCTTATGCCTCGGGGAAGGCTGTGTGTCTGGGTTGTATTTTATTGCGAACGTATTCTGGGGTGACATTCTTTTGCTCGTGCGTTGTTATTATTATTGATTTTATTTTTGTAAGCTTGTAAACTCGATGTTTTATTTATGTCGTGCGAATTAAATAGCCGTTGAGCGATTAATTATTAATTAGTTTATCTTGAAGCGTTTGATGTGAAATAAATTTCTTTAACGCTTCAACAAGCTCAATGTTAATTTAGTGTTAGACAGCTTCATTAAAATAAGCCGCGTTTTGATTTAATATTGTGTTATAGTTGTGTAATAACAATAAACTGTTTCTTAGTTAATTTAACGACTGGCGCTGACGTATTTAAAACAAATATCTTTAACGTATTATTAACGTTAACTGTTTTATTACGACTGTCTAGTTTGGAAAATAATATGGATAATTAAAAACACATCAAGGGTGACCGGATTATTAAAGAAGAAAATTGCGAACATGAAAACTGCGGACCTGAAAATTCCGAAGAGCATATTTTTTTCAAAATACAAAATAGACGTATATTTTATATATTTTTTTAATTTAATTTAATAATTGTTTAAATCGGAACCACTGATGATTTAATGAAATATTTATGGAACTTTATTAACTAGGAACCTATCCAATGACACTTACTTTAACATCCTTTTGAGAATTTGGCGAAAATGTGGCATTACATTATCGTTAAATAGATTCACGTCTCGCACTTTTACAGCCTTACGCCGGTGGTGGTTTTCCCACAAAATTTTGCATTGTATCCCAGATTGAACAGATATACCTTATCTTAAGTGACCGTTTGAACTGATTTAAGGTCATCCGTCCTGGTAAGTCGTGAGATGTAACCAGTACACTTTTTTTTTAAATTGAAAGTCAAAATGGTTAATTTATCAAAAAAGTTTCGCAATTTGTTTGGCTTTCCTAAGATGACCAAACTCCTGCTCAAAAAGTTTGAAATCTTCGCTGACAAGAATTTTCAGGGCCACAATTTTCGTTTCCGCGATAATCACCGAACCATGGAAAGACTTTTCTTTTAATATTTTATTGACTTATTTTATATATTACTGCAAATAACTATTAAAGCACATTACTCGTCATTGGCGCGCATCCGAATATTGACTAAATTAAAGTAAATATACTATTATATAATATAAATTCTGACTTTAAAAACACTTGATAGGAACTTTATTTTAGGTTGATTAGCACATGCATAAAACAAGCATCGTGTCCATTGAAAATTCAACGGATTTAAAAAATATATTTAAGCTGTACCTACTGTATATTACGCGATGCGCAATAATCCAAAAATCTTCGCAAATATGATTTTGAACTTCCCGAGGTTGTACTAATGACATCATCATGAGCGTTACAACAAATTTTAAGCTTCAGTTAATATTCATATTTAAGGCTTTCCTTTATACAGCAATGATTACTACCCTCCAAGCGAATTTATTATGTAATTTTCGTATAAAACGCGCGACTTTTTGCAGTACGCCAAATTTTCGGCTCAACAACAATACCAGCAATAAAAATACATCATTCTTTCATTTCACAATTACGCCTCGTACATAATGCGGTGCTTTTTTATTGTGACAAAAATTTCCACTTCACATGACATAATTCTTCCTTTATAGCGTCAACAGCAGCGGCCGTCCTTTCAGCAAAATCTACCTACCTACAAACGCCGTTCATACCCACTTTATTATGCTTGTCTTATTTTTGGATTATATACTATATATATATATATATATGTTTTTATTTTCACTTCATAACATGCATATGCATAAAAGCGTTTGCCGCAAAACGTACATGTATATTTCGTTTATACACGCGTAATATAATTTATTTCGTATGAACAACTCTTCGCTTTTCCGGGTCTTTCTATCTATCCCACTCTTTCTCTCTCCCCCGACTTAGCGGATTCGGCTTATGTTTTATTCGCATAACATTTGCTTTTATTTCGGTCAAAAGGCAGCAGCTTAGGAGGAATATAAAAATGAAAGTTGTATCGACCGTAAACAATTTTATACTCACACTGTATTATTATTGTATCACGATGTTTTTTTAACAAGATAATGAATAATGTTTTAAGTATGACTTTGATGACAGCAGAAAGCGTTTCTACTTTGTATAAATATACACGAAAAATTAACTGTTTTATTAATTGAAAAGATTGAGTAAGGTGACGCATGTTTGCGAATGTCAGATAAAGTAGTAAAAATCTGAAAAATTGTTCATATATTTTTATGCAAAGTTTATTTCCTTTTTTGGTATATGCAAGGGTCATCTTTCTCTTTCGTTTAAACATCATCCGTTTGTGAAAAACTCTTCGTGCGAATTTAAACAAAGTGATCGCGTGAATAGATGCCAAAAAGCTGTTACGCATACCGTCCCATCTTTAGACCGCCAGAGGCTTATATATTATAAGCACGCGTATATTTAAAATAAATAGGTTTTGAATCATTGTGTATACGTTTCATTTGCACCGGAAGTACTATTTTGCGTACAACATATATGGCTTCGTTATTTAATTTCCAGCTTTGTATTACTTACCGTTCTCGAATTTGCGTTTCTCGCCAAGAACCCTTGTTTGCTCTCGCGTATAAGCAAACAGTACTCAGTTTGGCTTACAAAAGATAACGTTTGCTATCAAATAAATTAAAACCGAGGCCATTTCCTTTTCTTCCGTGTCGATAATTGATTACGTTAATTTTGATTATACTGTGCATTATTTTACCGGATTATAGGACCTGGTTACTTAAAATAAGGATACAGCCGTGTGCCACTTTGCTCATTAAATTATGAAGTATATATATTTACATTTAATGTTTTCATTTGACTCACCCTTGTATTATGAGTACTATCGATCCTATCTCGAAATTCGCAACTTTGCCTTAGTAACGCGCCAGGTTTTTCAGCCTCAATTGCTTCATTTATTATCCTGTGCTAACTCTAGCGGAAAATTTGTAACATCATCGTTCTGCGATATATTTTTTTTTGTAATATACGATATTTTTTCTGTGTCAAAGTTATATATGTAACAATAAAGAGAGAAAGAGAATTTTCGGCTTTGTCTTCTCCCTTTGTTGTGTACTTATCTCTGGAAAATTCAAAATGGGAAGGGATGAAAAATCGTTTGATTCGTTTCGATGCTCAACATATTGCGTGATTAATAGGTTTCTATTTGAATTCGATAGCGATGGGGCTTGAAATTTAATCGAATGATGTGTATTTGTAAATACTATGTATTAAAAAAAAATAGTTTTATAATATAAACACCAGCCATTGATAAAGTCTACTAATATTAATTCAGAAATATATGAGTAAGCTCTGCAATTTCGGCAGTTATAAAGTGTTTTTGTGTAGCTATTATTTGTTCGGCCATGGATGTTATAAATAACATAATATGATACATTTCGCAAAATAAAAGGACAAATTGGCCTGTAGGTAATGCAGCTGTGAAAAATAATCAAATATTGCACAGCTGTGCAAAAATAATACACAGCTGTATTTTTGAAGTTGGTTGGAGTTCTTAATGTTTTTAATAATTTTCACTAAAATTTAGATTAGTTAGTTGGTCGAATATTCGGGTTCGGGTATCTACAAAGTGACCTTTTCTGAATTTTCATGGAAAATTTGCCGATTCAGCGATCAATATTGCCATTAGGGTTTCTCTATTCCTTGATATGTTGATAATTTTTTTTAAATTAAAGATTTAATGTTTTTTTTTTTTTATAATTATATTGTTTCAATTGAATGGTTATTGTAAATTAAACATGTATTGAAAAAAAATACTTTTTCTAAATAAAAATACAGATATAATAAATTCTTAATACTAAAAAAAAACATTTAAAAAATCTAATCTGAATAAAATATATTGTATTTACATATAGTCCATCTAAGATGTTAACGCTCATCATCGTTGTGTTAGGAGAACGTTACCAATACTAAATCAGGGCTGTTTTAAGGGTAGGGTGACCATACATTGGAAATTGAATTAAAAATTATAATGTGTTATATTTTTATTATAAATTATTGTCATGTTGTGGTATTTTGTAATCAATAAAACAACTCCTGTAATATTCTATTGGTATTTTAAAAAATAGTATATTGAACAGATATTCAACCTGGAGAGTGATACCAAAACTGTTCTCATGTTTTTGAGTTAAATATGTATATACATAAACAAATTAAGTAAGAAAGTGATATTTTACACTTTCTTCAACAAATTAAATTAAAAAAGTAAAAATTAATTGCACTTGTAATTTCACATGGTCACCCTATTGTATTTCTTCACCAATATTGTGACGATGAGCGTTCATATCTTGGACGGACTGTACATATTTACAATCAATATATTATATATTATATTAACAAAACTAAAATATTGAAATTAAATACACACATTAAAACAATTTTATTTAAGATATCAATATGTTCAAATTTACATCTGATAGCCTGTTTCCGATTTTGTACATATATTTCCAGCAATTGAAAAAACTCTGTTTCAACTGATGTCGGTTTTATGGAATAATTTTTGTAAAATAGGTGCTCGATACCCTGTAGATTTATAATCTTTTATTTATTTTTTAAAACTAAAAATATTTCCTCGTACATTTTTTTTGTTGTGCTTCAACAGCTCCCTATTTAATTCCTGACTCACTGTCAAACACTCTGTAATATCAATATTATCTGAATCTACAAGAATTTCATTCATTGCGCTATCATTTATAATTACAGTTGAAGGATTTAACCTCTTCAACATTATTTCTCCATATTATATACATTCACATTTAGTGCAAGTTTTAAAATGTATTATTTGATTTGAAATTTGAGTTTTTTAAAATTTGTTTTAAAAATATTAATTTGAAATTTCTTCTTTCTTCGTGAAACATTTTTTTCCCAGAGAAGTATTTATTGCAGAAATCTTTTTCATTAAAAAATTAATGATTACTTCAGCTTGTAAAATATTGGTATCACTTCTACTTAAAGCTTCAATAGTAGTTTCTATCGGTTTTATACGCCTAATATTTCTTTTAAAATGGAAATATTTTTATCGTTTCATGATAGCTTTAATTTAATATCGAGTAAAGCCTTTTTTGTGGACCTCTGTAGGGTTAAAAATCGCTCATTAATTTTTATAAGTGAATTCCATTTTGTTTTATTATGTAATAATAAACATTAGTTCTATATTAAAATCTGATTTGACATAATTTTGAAGTATTATATTTTTTTCACAACCTTTTCTAAATAATTTTATAATTTTTCGTGTGTCTTAAAGGACTTTTTCATATTTTGGTCTCATAAACAAATTCCTAGAGTTATCATTTTCATAATTAATTCATCGACATTATCTTGTTAGCAATTTGCTATCATTGACAGTCGTCAAGAATTTGTAACTCAAAATTAACTCAGAATTTGTAAAAGAGTAAATAATATATTAAAAACTTTTTTGAAAATCATTTTTTTTAATGACTATATTTATAATCAAAATATAAAATCTAAATTCTGTCGCTCCTTTGTATATCTTATCATTGTTATTTAACATTAATTATGGACACATTTACAATATGAATGTTGTATTGTTCTTTAAAAATATTACATTTAAAATTAGCATTTTTTCCAAGAGTACACTAATTAAAATTCGCTTTCCTTTCAACGTATTCGTGAAACATTAAGGATGTTTTTAGGCTTCAGGCATATTTATAAATATTTTTTTAATAACGTCGAATATTTATAATACTGTCTTATGAATTCTGCCGCTGACAATAAAATGAACTTTTAGATAAGAATATTTTTTAAGGCAAGCACGGGTTCGACTCGTTACACTTTAATAACATTTCTTAGAATTCACAATAAATTTTCTGGAATACAGAGCTTTTTTTTAACAAAATCGAATCGGAAGTATTCTTAAATTATATAAAACTTTCTTAATATTAAACTTAACGTACTTCTAAAAAACTCAAATTTAATCTACTCGCTCGTTTCACTGTGAAATTTTAATGATCGCGTTCTCTCCTTTACGATGGCTCGCTGTTAATTGGCAGCTTGGTTTAAATTAATATGACATTCAAACGAGTTATGTGTATGTAAATATATTACATTAAACTTCATTGTCTTAATTGTAATAATTTATTTTATGCTCCAGGAGTTAGCCAATTCACACTTAAGCACATCGATATATTTCTTTATATCTCCAACCATACTGCAGCATTTATTTAACAATGCCTTCCGGATCCGTTGTCTCTCTCTCTCTACTACCTTCATTATTATAAAGCGCCCCCGTACACATCCGTTGCGGCGCTACTGCAGACCTCAGACGCTTTCCTCATAAATAAACCAACTTACTTCGGGATAGCTTCATTAATCATTTATTTTCGCGCTGGTAGGTCCGTAGTCGGCGATGTTTGCACGACAGGAATGCCGGCCCGGGCCCGGAAGGTCCGGACGGGTCACGGGGGTTGGACAGTCGATCGCCACCCCTTCCTGTATTTCGTCCTCTTCCTTTCCGCCAAGCTTCCAAAATCGATACGGACACCCAAACGTCTCCCGCAAAGAACCGATTGATATGTCCGCGTTTCCTGCGCGCTTTATCTCGTCTTTGTACCATTGTCCGTTTAACCCCTCGTATCAATCAATGCGACGCTGTCCCAAGAAGCGATTATTAGATTTTCACGCTATAAACCATTTACCTCTACACTAGCGTTTTCTAAGTACATATTTTAAATTTCAAACAACAAAACTGAACCCTTTCTCTTTTAGCGTATAAATATCAATTACTGAACTCTGAAGTGGGGTCATTACTACCCCCCCTGCCACTATTTAACATAGGCAAACAACACTAGTGGGAGATGTAATATTATCTTTTAGCTATAAAATAAAATATTTGTTAAGATCATATCAAGGAATTTACGTTTCTTCTTGAATATTATTATTTGAGAATTTTTTTTTTAAGTTTTTTGATTTCTTGTTTTGATAAAACATATGTATACGAATATTTGTAAATTTTTAAAGTTGTTGTATAAAAATTGCGGGCCCTTTGATCCCATATACAATTTATGCTCTACAAATGATCGCTAGCATATATTACCGTCTAGAAAAAATGAGACAAACTCGTTTACATACAAGATTTGGTGCTATAAATTGATTTGATATTTGTTATATATATTTTTGGTGTAATAGTTTGAACCGGTGGAAATTTGGCAACACTGCACTTGTCATCTTCCATTTAACTGGCTAATACAATAGGCTTCTTTTGAGTAATATTACGTAGCATAACAATTAGACTTATCTTTGAGTCATTAAGACTAATATAATCTTGATTTATTGCGCTTTTAACGCGGATTTTCGACAAGTTTCATAGTAAAAACTTTTATTATTTGATAATAATTTGTAATACTGATGCATTTATGTGTTTGTGTTTGATCGGTTGAGCTCGTTCTACGAAAGCTCTTTTTGTGCAAGGTCAATGGTAGAGTAGCATTTAGCATAAAAGCCTACGACGTATACAGACTTACGCCATAACATAAGATGCTTAAGTTCTTACTGGCGAGTATCAAAAATTCAATAACGTTTTTATCTAGATAGTCGCGACTGAGAATTTATGTAGCGTCTGAGTGCAGAACCGACGATGCAAAGTTGTAATAACCGATACATATTTATTTTATATTACTTTTTAACCGGTTTCTCTATATTCCCTATACCAAGAGATAATCGTGAGAGTATCAGTTAAAAATGTACTCATTGTTCGCGTTTATTAATCGCGTATGCATGCATAAGTAATGTAATATAATATTATATCTATGCTCTATCTATTGTGTAATTTATAATTTACGATATTGTATTATATCAAAAAGGGTTTGTTGTATTATTAATGTGTACATACTCCTTAATAAAGGTTGAGCGTAATAAATATTAATAGTATCTACATGCCAAATATAAGGTATTATATTTGGTAGAACTTTCACAATTTATTATATTATATATTTATACGTAACATCAATAAGCTCAAGTTTATTATAATTTATTGCGTTTTATAATGTGTCCTGTATTGTATGTATATCGCAATATATCGCGATAGATGCAATGGATTAATCTTATTATTTTCCATCCTCGTAGTTTTGGAGAATATGGGTTAATACTGATTAAACTACATGTCTTCACTATTATTCGAAATCATCTTGTAGAGAAAAATAATCATCGCACATATCACCTTTTTTAAAATAGTATGGACGCTCAGGAAATCCTGATTGTTAGATAAGATCCAATAAATCCATAAAATTTATTACCGGAAACCTAACAGGTATCATTATCATCATCGTTTCTAAACAATATTTTTTTACTTTCAGCTACCAAAGACGAGCCGGAGAGCGACCACCACAACAGTCATAGGCACAATTTTTCAACGTCGCACCGATGCGACGGAAAACACTACAACGGTTATTCCGAAGAGTTCCTCGATAGACTTGAGCCCAATGGCAACATTCCGGTCGACAAGGACCACAGATACGGTGAGTTATCCATTTGCAATGAGAACCCCTCCTGTTTTATTTTTTTCGTTGAAAATTTACATTAGATACAAAAGCTTTCCGAAGCTCTTTAGTATTCAGTCACAGTCCAGCGCGGAACGTTCGTCTTATGACTGTTAATGAAGTAGGCATAGCGAGAGACGTTGTTTCATTGGGATATTTCAGTCGAACCTGGTTAACATGATTCTTATATTAAACATCATATCAGATCATCGAGAAATTCTTGACGTTGGCTTTACTGTTTCCCTATCTGGATTGAGAGGATAATATGATCCATATCTCTGGAGCCAGTTTAACGATACGAATCTACTCTTGTGAACCGGGCTTTATGTATGTGTGTACATACATGGCTAGACCACTTTATTTAGCTTTTCCGAATTAATTCTCGCTGCGTTTCGTTCTCGAGAGTTTAATCAATCGAGACGTCGAGGTACTTGACCCGCCCGAGACATTGGCTGGACTGTCCAAGGCCAAGAAATGCGTTCTCATCTTAAAAGTCGATGGCGAGGCAAGGTCTAGATTTTATAAAGCACGAGTGTGCACATATGTTTATTAATAAACATTATTCGCCATCAATGAAATTGTTTTCGTTCAAAGTTCTAGACGTTTCAATCAAAGAATCGTTCGTTCCAAAGCAGTTAGCGGTGTGATTGCTTTTAATATTGATGAACTCTTTCGTAATTTATTAACGTGATGATGATGATTTCGACCGTGAATTTTTCGTGCAATCTATCATCGTGAGAAGCGTAAAATTCGCAAGAATGCTCGCTGTGCGTAATTAATGATAATTTTGCTTAGATTATAATCGACGCTGGCGTATACTGACGATTTATTTAATGTATAGCTCCAAACACACCAGCTGTATAAATGATACAATCGACTATAAAAAAAATCTATGCATATATATCAGGTAATAGAGCATTTAAGGCAAAATATTGCGATCACACTTAGCCGAAAAATAATGTAAATTCCAATATGTTAGCCAAAAACTAATTACAGCCAGAACACTAAAAAATATACTGTTCATTGTTTTATAGTAATTTTAATATCAATTATTTTTTCTACTACTCGCATGCGAGAGTTTAATAATTCTAAAATCAATTGAGTCAATCAATAATAGATCTTATTGATTAATAATTCACGTAAATACCATAATATTGCGTGAAACACTAGATGTGATAATATCTTATCAAATAACAGCCATTAAAACTTTCAAGGAATGAGCCAAAATAATTGTATGAAGCACATACTATATGAGAAAGTTGCAAACAGGGCACGGCTGGGCTCCATATTGTTGCCAATTTCCTTATAAACACTCGTTTTCGGCTATCGGTATTTAAAGTAGCGATATTTTTCATCTATATAAACATCCTCAATGGCCATCTTATTATTGACCTTATTGACAAGAATAGGATTGTATCAATTTATCGCCTTTGCTAACGCCTCTCTTTGTTCAATTGTAATGCAAAATACTTCTGGCATTTTCCTTCGCTTTCTTCTATATTACAATCGTGATTTTCTGTTGATATATTTTTTGAGGTATACAATACCGAAAAGAGATTTTTGCTTCTTCTCTATTACTAAAATAATAGAATAAAAACAACATATTTGCAACTTTTTGATACATAAAATTTGATTTTAATAATAATATAAAATATAGTAATTAAAAAGATTTGGAAAATAACTCCAAAAACAGTGGGGAACTGACGTCTCCCGCTTCGCACATGCTAGGGTTAAAAATGTACTTAAAAGAAGACAGAATTTTTCGCATCGGTCTTTTTTAAGAATTTTGTGGGATCCATCGACTAGGCTGGTACTTTTATTAAAATGTAAAATAGTTTTTACGACACGGCGCAGGGTTAGGCTTTTGTACAAGAAGTCCCATTGTGCATCTTACATGTATCGGGCAGAAATTCAAGGGATAATCTAAATGCTTCACAGCGGTCGTTCGAGATCTTCTGCAAATATTATTGCATTATATTGCCAAAGAACAACATATTAAATAATAAGTTGTTATGTTGCTAGACCATAAATCTGTTTAAACTTGAACGTTAACAAACGGATAATAACAATTCTTATGAGTGAGGACGTATAGAAGCGGATACCAAACCTGTCTAAACTTCTATTCGAAACTCGCTTCCGTCAACACTTCATTAAGATTTTCCAATTTTGGAACGCACTAGTTTTTACGAGCTCAAAACCATGTGAAATGTATTGCCCAGCTGGGTTAAAACAGCCCTTCGAGCGCCACAAGGGCTGGTTTGTCGCATAAGTCAATGAAAAGTCTCGAAAAACCATTAATTTTAGCTTATATTTACAAATACTTTTTAGTCTAATTTACAATTGAGGATGTTTTATATATTATGTTTAGTAGACCCCCCCCCCCCAATAACACGGTAAACTAGGGACGTTCTATTTGAGTGCCAGTTATTTTATGTGTGAGTTAGCCAAAGGGAGGTTATCTCACAACACGAGCCTGATTCGTATGTACGTATATTTTCTAGTCCCCCCAACTACACGCAATCAAATAGCACGTTCCCAATTAACCTTGTTGTTGGGGAGATCAATTGTGTATACATATCAGTGGCGTACCGTCATTAGAATAGAGGGATTAGGCTAGTTCCTTAAAAGCTTTTACCTATGAATTAAAAAATATCAGCAGTAAAATTAGGTTTACTCTTGATAATTCCAGAATAAAAAATTATACTCGTTACTTCCAGATACATTATTATAATTCGTCATAATGCCTAAATGGTAAATCGAAAAACAAGTTTTTTTGTTGGCCTTGTATTCTGTTCGAAACAGATAAAGGTATATGGAATAGCATTGGTCTTTGCGTATCAGCAATTTTCATAAAGCCAAAACACGTCTTAATCTTTAATATACAAATTGAAAATCTTTGGAAAATCTAGAATTGACGTTCAACGGGGATGTCATATTTCAGATTTTTTTCAGAAGGGGGCAAAAGTGTCAGTGGTCGTTTTTTTTTAATATTTCGATTTCATTAAAATTCATAGTATTTTATTAAATGGCATGCATCTAACCAAATTCAATGTTTAGAATCCACGTTAAAAGCAATAAAATCGTCACAGTGGAAAAGCTCGGTTATCTAGCGTTCATATTAAGACTTTTATAACAATATTACGACTTACAATAGGTGAGAATTGAACCACTAAACCGAATTTTGACCAATATGAGAGCGCAAAAAATAATTATCACTTCTCAGAAGTCAAAAATTCACGTCAAAAGCAATAAAATCGTGTCGGCACCGTTGCAATGGGACCGTCGTTACCGTGCTTAAGAATTTATTCAAACGAAATCGATTCTTAAGAATTTATTCGAAGTTTCCAACCCCTCTCGTCGTGTATTTAATCGCATCCCATTGAATCCCCGTCGACTTTTCTCAGCTGCGTTTATAGCTATAGTATATTTATCATTATATACATATATTTATTAGACTCTGTACATCCATGCTTTGTGTGCGAAGGACCCTCTGTCTTCTGGCTAAGCCCTCTCGGCAAGACTGAAAGTGCCATGGGGCGTAATATTTTTCCGTGCCTTAGGGGCGTGTAAAGCCTTTTACTATCGGAAATCGGCTGAGTTATGTGCCGGACAACATTTTTGCCTATAGTGTAGTTTCCGTCTCGATTTACGGCTATTTCGTAGCACTAATTACGCTAATGACGGTCGAGTTTGCGGTTGTTATATAAGAAGAGGTGCGAGAAAGAGGCTTTGCTAATAATAGCTCGTCCTTGAGCGTCTGACCGAGAACCCAAAATCCAAATCCGATTTACGCAACGACCGATTTCATAATACACACTCGAACGTCTGCTGGGAAATCTATCATAGCGCAACAATGGGTCTGAAATTATCGGCAAAGATAAAAAAAATATAACGATAACGCGTTTTCGCCGATAAATTCGAGACTCGGGAGATCTGTCTCATCTTTCTTCTCGTCGCGAAAACCTTTATTATTTTTATATAAATATATCGCTCATCTCAACTTAAATATGATTTGGCATTTTCTTCTGTATTTCATATACTTCTCATATACGTATTATTATTTTTTTAGAATTGTTTTAAAAAAAAGTAAAAAGTTTTTGTCTAGGGTTTCAGTGTAAAATAAAATGTTGCCAATAGATAGACGATTGTTATTGAAAGAATAATAGGTTACACCTACAATTCCGAAATATTCGAATGTCTGAAATATTTTTACTAATATGTATTTTTTTATGTCCTCATTAGTCTCTAAATATGCTGATTGCATCTAAATAGAAAATCTCTAAAAATATTCTTTTCATA
This sequence comes from Plectrocnemia conspersa, assembly GCF_051122295.1. Taxonomy (NCBI): domain Eukaryota; kingdom Metazoa; phylum Arthropoda; class Insecta; order Trichoptera; family Polycentropodidae; genus Plectrocnemia; species Plectrocnemia conspersa. The sequence continues at coordinate 9,530,440 of NW_028277166.1, read as the reverse complement.
ATGCTTAAATAAGTAATTGTATTAATTTATGACTTTGGCGATCGCCTAGTCGTTTATGTAGGGTGTTAGTATGTATGTATATGTTACAGTGAATGTATATTACAATTATATTTTCACTGGCATTTTGGAATACATTTTCACCGGTGTATATATAATTATAGTGAAAGTATAATTTATCTGAAGGGTGCAAGTGAAATTATATGCTGCGCTAAACTGTCATTTGACAGGCGCGAAATGTGTAAAAGAGCGACCTAAGTGTAATTTTTCATTTGCGAATTTTATTCAAAAAATAATTTTAAATACATATTCATTGTAACTTTTGCAAAACATCCCTTTACTGCTGAAACCAAACCCGAACCTAAACTAATATACCAAAATCAAGTTGACCTAATAAAGGTTCTAAAATTAACTATAGTTTTTGAGATTCATAGACATTTTAGAACAGCATATAATTTCACCAGCGCTTAACAGTTAAAATAAATTCGGATATGATCTCACTTAAACGGTTAGTGAAATAATATTCATATTAGTAAAAATACACATTCACTGTAACATATTGTACATTTATCGCAAACGCTGGGTCATAGTATTTTCTCAAACTATTTGCTTGTAATATTGCTACTAATTTTTATGTTATTACAAATGGTGAAATTATAAATGTATACACTGACATCTCTAAAAAAATCTTTATTACGTTCACACGATATTTTTGTAAGTTCGAGTTACATTATTTTAAACGCTCGAAATGCATGAACCGCAAAAAATCGCAATCACGTGAAAACGTGTGCACGGACCGTAATGTGTTAAGTAATATTAATTTACATCTATGATTTATTGCCGGTTAGACTAAATTTTGAGATTGTTGTCAATATGATTTGTACGCACCGTCGGCTATTTATTATATTGTTCTATGTCATTTGCATAAGTTTACAATAAATTGTTTTAGGATGGAAGTGAAATAACATTAATTAAATTTAAATTTGATATTATGGCATTGTCATAGAATATTTTCTCATTTATCGAAATTGGCACGTCATGTACATTTATGCATTATGTGATTTAATTGCACGAAAATCGCAAAGCAAACACAATGTGAGCGCATTCCCGAGATTGTGGCACAAATCGAAAGCGATTTTCTCACGGTCGAGCGACGCGTATGAGTTCCCATTCAAGCGCTTGTATTATTATTTATATCATATACCAGTTGTCGCCAAAAGGTGGATCACGTAAAAAATATTTTTATTTTTTAATTATTTTCATCTGCAGCTGCATTTTTATTGACATTGCAACATAAACATGACAATGGGAGAAGCATCTTTAAAAAATAAATCAGCATCTCAAGTCATTTTCTGGCACATTGCGAAATATATTTTAGCCATTATATATGCCAAACAGAATCGTTGCCTCAATCATATGTACTTAATGGCTTGACAACCAACCGCGTTAAATTGCACAGTTTTGGCGGATCAAAATTCTTTAAAAGCAACCCTAATGGTTAGTTTGTACTGTAGTAATTTATTCGGATGCATTAAATTTAATCATTATAAAAATAGTTTATTTAACTGCTGCAGCTGACACCGTCTCTTAAATCGAGAATTTGATTCTATCGACTTTACATTTATTTGCGCAGATTAGTAGAAATGTTGTATATAAATACATATTTTAAATTAGAATTTCGTTCTAAATAACTAATAGATATTAGGCGTATAGATCATACGTAGTCAATTTGATAGTTGATCTTCATCGTAATAGGTCATCGGTATTGTTCTTGAGGGCGCGGTCAAAGATGTAGTATTCCGAGCGTCAAGGCGTAGTGGAGTCACATACCGTTTTGCGCGTAAGTCATATATCCACCAGGAGGGGACGGCTGTTAGGTCCGCGGGCACCGCTCGCGGGACTTCAGAAGCGCGTATGCCGTGTCTCTTGACTTTTTTTATATCGCTCTTGCTTGAATGCTGAAATTAAAAATTCGAACTAGTCTTTAAGCTATGATTTTTAAATGCTTGCTTGTAATTATTTTTAAAGTAGATAAAGCGTGTGTTGATGTTGTATCGTTATATTGATTTTTAATGGTATGTCTGTGAAGCATGAGATAAAAAATATAATACCCCCATCTGTATTATTTACTTTATTGTTCGCGACAAAACGGCTCGAAATTCACGGCTATTTTCGCGCGGCAGCGTGCCGCGCTCTAACTTCTTGAACAAACACCATTACCATTTTTGAACCAAGAACCTCTCTAGGACCGCGTGGCGTAGCGATAATGAGAGTAAATGTTTGTTTGATATTATTACTCATATCAAAGAAACGATCGAGATTGTGACCACGCTTTCCTGGAAGTATTAAAATTAATAATTTCATTTGCAGAGAGACTGTTTATTTTAATTATCATAATACGATTTTAATATATACAAGCGATTTAACTTAGACTATTAGAATTTGAATGGAATAGAAGTTATGTAATTGGGTTCTAAATCCGCTCTCGTCGAACTGTCACCGAACTGTAGATACATAGGATAATTGATTGGTATTTCAACCGATGTTAATCTGATAAATTAAAGGTTAAAGTTAGTAATGGTATATACATATATAAATGTAAGGGATAAAGGGTTTCAACTGGTGTTTATTTAAAATGTGTCAATTCATAATCCCATAAAGTACAAGGTTTATTTTGTTTGAAAGGGAAACTTCTGCTTAAATTAATCACAGTTATATAGGAATAAATGTCGTTCGTGATGCAGAAAGGAGTGAAAGGTGAACTCTTAAAAATAATTTAAGATGACCTTTATAAGACGGTAACTTTCGTATGTATAATATATTATATGCATATGTTTTTCATTTATTTATAATAGTATTACCTTTATTTCTTGCTTATATAATCCAATACAATGGGCAGTAAAATTTATAACTTGCCATTGACGTGCGATGTGATAGTGCGAAATATTACCTTTTTTACTACACGTACTGCTTGCTGACACTAATCGTTTGCTGTTACGTTCATGTTTGATATGATTACTAAGATTGTGTCAACGCGAGCGTTAAATACTTAACTAGATGCCAGCTAAACTTGAGCGAACGCTAACAGTGCATAGTATATAAAATACATATATTATTATAAAACCTACTAACCTTTAATTTTAAGCGAATCAAACGTGTCTCCATATTGTAGGGTATCAAGCGTTGACTCGAAAATTAATCGCGAGTTCAAATTTAAACGACGTCGGGCCACAGTTTGTTTCGTCTTCGCCCGTGTCCCGGTTAAAATATGCACGAGGGCGGGTCAAAAAGGCTCGGCGTGTTTATTAAAATTAACACAGCGACGTGTGCATAATTCATGAGTGTATATGCTACACGTATGCTCCAAACACATTTTTTCAATGTTTCGCCTACTATTTATTTTGGGAGTGTGGGTGTAGTTTTGGATAGTCGTGTGATTCCGGTGTTAGTTTTGACAATACTCGGACCTGTTTTATAACTATTTGTTATGCATTGTTAACCAAGATCGTAAAAATATGTTAACCGTTTGAATGCCGTAAGAACGCCCGGTGTCCACTTACGAACGACGACATGAATGTCGCTAGGACCCGGGTGTCCGTAAAATTATAAAATCATTTTTTTTGCTACTTATTGAGTACTTACATGTATAAACTAGATTTTATTTTGTTCCTATAAAGAGAAGTTCACACAAAAAAATTCAGATTTTTTTAAAAATATATTCATAAAAACATCAATATATGCCAAAAGATGCTTGGCATTCTTAGCATTCATCGCCTAATTTCGCTTGGCACTAAAAGGGTTAACATAATATAATAATGGTATTCTACACTCAAACGCGATATAATAACGAGGATCTTACCATTTATTTTTTTAAATAAAACGTTAATTTTAATAACATATCATGATTGTATATTACCATATACAATACATGTTACTGGTTTTATAAACATTTTCATATTTACAATTTTATTATTAACTACAATATAATAAAAAAAATACATCATTGATCATTATAATTTTAGGGAAAAAAATAAAAAAACCTTTACAATTTAAATGGAAGAAAAATAAAAAAATATTGATTAAGTGCTAATTTAACTACATTTAAGTCGGCAAACTTATTTTGTGAAGGGCCAGATTGTAAATATTTTAGGCTTGGCGGGACAGAAAGTCAAATTAAAGTGAGCTTCAAAATAAACATGTAATTTCTTCCAAATTTTTAAAACTTATGTGGGGACCACATATTTACGGTCACATACAGATATGGAATCGAAGAATAAAATAGCTTCCCATATCGAATCAACCCCTCGCCGACGCGTCGCGGATGTACTAATCAAGCGCGACAAAGAAATAGGGGAGCTTTCGGGAACAGCGATATAAAAATTAACAACCGTTATTTTAAGTCGTCTTAATTAAAATATTCTTCAGACAAGGCGATGAAACAGTTTCCCATGTCTAATCGACCCCTCGCCCACACACGGATCTGCTAATCAAGTGTGACCAAAATTAGGGGAATCTGCAAACAGAGCAATAACATTTTACGTCTTCCTGGATTAAAAATAAACAAACTAGTTCGAAACCGACAATCCCACGCAAAAAGGGAAACGACATCTTAATTTTAATATGTCACGGATTATTTTATAATAAAATCCAGGATGACGAATATTGCACCTTGCAAGGGAGACGATCGTGAGAAAAATTACACTTGCGTGAGGACCAAAAACCGTGGGAAACAGGACGATATTGCGCAATAATATTGATGGAAGTCTACTATATAAGGGGTTGGAGTTTCCAGACAAAGACACATCACTCTTGCCATCGGCACGGGAACAAGCAGCCTCACTGAAGTCCACCCTACGCCAGCGAAGACTTACGAGACGCCTGCCTGGAACTTCACCCTGTCGCAGAACCCCTGGACGTCCGCAAAGAGCATCCACCACAGCAAGAACCGAGCTAAGATCAACCCTTTTGGAACGCGAGCCGAACAGCTGATATTTTGGCCATCCAGCACTATCTGTGAACTTCTCTCCAGAATTACGGCCAATAATTTAAATAAATCGTTGTCACGTAATTTGTACAATTTAGTAGCTAATAAAAACCTACATAGGTGACCTACATTGGTGACGAACCGACGCGAGTGGACCGCATAAAACCTCCAAACACCAAAGTGCAAACAAATAACAAACAACAATGGAGTCAGATAAAGTAATCGACAACGCTACATCAGAAGCCTCAGCTGTATCCATGATGCCTCCTCCGTTTTGTGAAGAGGATCCGCGATTTTGGTTCACAATGTTGGAAGGGCAATTCCAACAGTCCAAAATAAAATCAGATGCAACCAAGTTTTGGAAAACCTGTCAATACCTGCCTCCCCGGATCGCTTTGGAAGTACGGGATATAATTACCGAACCACCCAGCGGTTGTGCATACGAAGCTCTAAAATGCGCACTGATAAATAGATTATCGACATCAAGAGAGCACGACATCAAGCAGCTGCTGGAGCGAGAAGAAATAGGTGACCGAAAACCTTCAGCATTTTTAAGGGATCTGAAGAAACTAGCGGGCGAAGGCGTGCCACAAGTCTTGCTACGAACAATTTGGCAAAGCCGCCTTCCACATTACACACAGGCACTTGTAATGGTCTTTGAGGACAAAGACCTAGAAAAGGCAGCATTACTGGCGGATAAGATAATGGACATACCGATGGCACAAACAAATTCAATCCATTCACCGCTTCAAAAGGGCGCATATCATCCACCATCATCGCAGACACAAGTAACGCCACAGCTGTCGCAAGTTTCAGCCGTGCACGCGTCACAAGAAAACAACCAGCTACAGATAACACAGATGTACATCACATTGATAAAATCAATGGAAGAATTACGTCTAGAAGTGCGCCAGATGAAACAAGAATTGGGAAACATCAAGAGGGATGAACGTGGCCGATCACAAAATCCACATAATAATTGGAGAAATGGATCGCAACATCGACGCAACCATAGCCAGGCCAATTATGCAAACAAAGAAGGTTTGTGTATTTACCACAATAAGTATGGTAAAAAAGCACATAAATGTGTACCACCGTGCAAATTCTCGGAAAACGAATAATGCAAACGTGTTTTCCGGTGAACGTTTGCATCTCAAAAACATGCCGGTTGTTTATAACTGATCAACGATCAAAGATGCAATTTCTAATTGATACGGGATCTGATTTATGTGTTTTTCCTCGCAATAAATTTGGCAGAATTTTAAAGCCAGCTTCATACGAACTTTTTGCAGCCAATGGTTCAATCATTCAAACATTTGGATGGAAAAGTATTGTTTTGGACCTTGGACTCCGTCGTGAATTCCAGTGGAGATTTGTTATAGCAGACGTTCGCAAACCAATCATTGGCGCTGATTTTCTACGTCACTTCAATTTACTGGTAGATCTCAAGAATGCTCGCCTGATTGACGCCAACACAACTTCCTTTGTACAAGGAACAATAAGCGAAACAAATACTTCACACGTAAAATCCATTCAAGGAACTTCCCAGTATCATAAAATACTTGAACTGTTTCCAGAGATCACACGTCCAGCAGGAAAATCTGCTTTGCAGCAAAAAATTAAACATACGACAGTTCATCATATTCGCACCACGCCTGGACCTCCAGTGTCGAACCGCCCACGAAGACTCGCACCAGACAAATACAAAATTGCTAAAGAAGAATTTCAAAGGATGCTCAACGATGGCATCATACGATCTTCAGAAAGTCCTTGGTCGTCACCTCTTCATTTGGTTGCCAAGAAAACTCCAGGCGAATGGAGACCGTGCGGAGACTACAGGGGCCTTAATGCTCGAACAATACCAGATAGTTATCCTGTGCCGCATATAGAAGACTTCACTCATGCACTGACTAATCAAAAAGTCTTTAGCACGATTGACCTGGTAAGAGCATATAATCAAATTCCAGTCGCGCACGGGGACATTGAAAAAACGGCTATCTCGACACCGTTCGGATTATATGAATTTCCGTTCATGTCATTTGGACTTAGAAATGCAGCACAGACCTTTCAGCGCTTCATGGATTCCGCACTAAGGGGCTTAGATTTTTGCTTCGTATATATCGACGACATTCTCGTCGCATCTAACAACCATCAGCAACACCAGGAGCATCTCCGGCAACTCTTCAGCCGACTTAGAGACTACGGCGTGCTGATAAACACTTCTAAAAGCGTCTTCGGTCAATCGGAAGTCGATTTTCTTGGTTACCGCGTCTCGCAAGATGGCACCAAACCTCTACCAGAGAAAGTCGCAGTCATAGCCGCATTTCCTCGCCCGGACCGGATGAAAAAACTTAGACGTTTTCTCGGCATGCTGAATTTCTACCGCCGATTCATTGCTGGCGCCTCTAAAGATCAGCAGCTACTAACCGACCAGCTTAAAGGCTGTAAGAAAAATAATGATCCAATACCTTGGAATAATGAGCTTGAACAAGCATTCGAATCTTGCAAACAAGGTTTAATAAACGCCACCTTTCTCGTACACCCGGATTCAAAGCTACCATTAGCACTTTTTACCGACGCATCAGACAAAACTATTGGCGCAGTACTACAACAACAAGTAGGGGAAAACTGGCGCCCACTTTCATTCTTTTCTAAGAAAATTTCACCAACTGAAATGCGATACAGCACCTACGACCGAGAACTTTTGGCTATATACAGGGCAGTGAAACACTTTCGCCATATGGTCGAAGGTAGACGATTTACGATCTACACCGACCATAAACCTCTGCAATATACGTTTAGTCAAAAACCAGACAAATGCACGCCACGTCAATTTCGCCACACAGATTACATTGCACAATTTACCACCGACATTCGTCACGTCGCGGGTGAAGAAAATGTGGTAGCCGACGCTCTATCCAGAGTTGAAACTGTAACAAGCGGAATTGACTATGAAGAATTAGCCAGACAACAAGCAGCTGATCCAGAAATAAAAACACGATCAACCTTAAGGCCCGTAAAAAATTTCGGATCAGACTTCACTATTATGTGCGATACGTCAACTGGAAGAGAGCGACCGTACCTGCCGCTCCAATTTAGAAAAAAGGCTTTCGATTTGTGTCATGGATTTTCGCACCCCGCAGGACGTGCCACTACCAAGTTAGTCTCAACCAAATTCTACTGGCCCTCTTTACGCTCTAACTGCAAACGATGGGCCAGAGAATGCACAGCATGTCAGCTGTCAAAGGTTTCACGACATACATCTACACCAATCGGAAATTTTGAGCCTCCTGAAGGTCGTTTTGACCACATACACATCGACATCGTCGGACCTCTACCGCAGTCACGTGGAAAAAAATATATCTTAACAAGTATCGACAGATTCACTCGCTGGCCGGAAGCCTATCCCATTGAAGATATCACGGCCGAAACAGTAGCCAACGAGCTTTTCAACGGGTGGATATCAAGATTTGGCGCACCCCTTAGGATCACTACTGACCAGGGCCGCCAATTCGAGAGCGTCTTGTTCAAAGAACTAAACCGCGCAATTGGAACAACCCACATCCATACAACAGCTTATCATCCACAGGCAAATGGGATGATCGAACGACTTCATCGGCAAATCAAAAGCGCGCTTATGTGCCACCAAAATGACTTGTGGACGGAAACACTACCAGCAGTTATGATGGGTATTAGAGCAGCCTGGCGCGAAGACCTTAAAGCGACTCCAGCAGAGCTAGTTTACGGACAAACGTTACGATTGCCTGGTGAATTTTTAGCACCACGCACTTCCACAATTCCGACTACTCCGAGTCCAGATTACGCTGACCGACTAAGGAAGCGAATGAGTGAGCTCTCACCCGCTCAGCCTAGACAGCGGGGAGCACGGCCGATTTTCATTTTCAAAAACCTTCAAACAACATCACATGTTTTTGTAAGATGTGATGCTGCAAGAGGCCCTCTCCGACCTCCATATGATGGTCCCTACGAGGTAATAAATAGAACGCCCAAGTGCTTTACTATCAATATTAAAGGCCGACCAATAACAGTGTCGATTGATCGCGTAAAACCAGCGTACATTCAGATGGAAGAAAATACGCCGATAAGCAACCCTCCACCTGACCACAGGCTAAAAGAAAAAGTACATAATGAAAATGTGCCACAAGAAACAACGCCACTTAATCAGACGCGCCCTGGGAGACACGTTCGCTTTCCAGATCGCCTACAAGCTGGATAAAACCACACTACAAATTCTACAGGAGTTCCACGTCTCACTCCCTAGTTTAATTTCGCAATTCTAAATTGCTAGGGGGGGAGTACTGTGGGGACCACATATTTACGGTCACATACAGATATGGAATCGAAGAATAAAATAGCTTCCCATATCGAATCAACCCCTCGCCGACGCGTCGCGGATGTACTAATCAAGCGCGACAAAGAAATAGGGGAGCTTTCGGGAACAGCGATATAAAAATTAACAACCGTTATTTTAAGTCGTCTTAATTAAAATATTCTTCAGACAAGGCGATGAAACAGTTTCCCATGTCTAATCGACCCCTCGCCCACACACGGATCTGCTAATCAAGTGTGACCAAAATTAGGGGAATCTGCAAACAGAGCAATAACATTTTACGTCTTCCTGGATTAAAAATAAACAAACTAGTTCGAAACCGACAATCCCACGCAAAAAGGGAAACGACATCTTAATTTTAATATGTCACGGATTATTTTATAATAAAATCCAGGATGACGAATATTGCACCTTGCAAGGGAGACGATCGTGAGAAAAATTACACTTGCGTGAGGACCAAAAACCGTGGGAAACAGGACGATATTGCGCAATAATATTGATGGAAGTCTACTATATAAGGGGTTGGAGTTTCCAGACAAAGACACATCACTCTTGCCATCGGCACGGGAACAAGCAGCCTCACTGAAGTCCACCCTACGCCAGCGAAGACTTACGAGACGCCTGCCTGGAACTTCACCCTGTCGCAGAACCCCTGGACGTCCGCAAAGAGCATCCACCACAGCAAGAACCGAGCTAAGATCAACCCTTTTGGAACGCGAGCCGAACAGCTGATATTTTGGCCATCCAGCACTATCTGTGAACTTCTCTCCAGAATTACGGCCAATAATTTAAATAAATCGTTGTCACGTAATTTGTACAATTTAGTAGCTAATAAAAACCTACATAGGTGACCTACACTTATAATAGTATAAGTTTTTTTTTTGCACTGTTGTTCCTTGTTCTTTTAAGTTAAATAATCAATTAATTCCTGCAGCGTATTCATTTAGTATTCGGTAATATTATAGGGTGGGTTTGGTTTTTCTCTGAAAAAGATTTCAATCGCTCCTCTGAGTTCAAAAAATCTTTATAAAACATCACCATGACTGAGCCATCGAACTACTGTATGATGATTAAGTGATGATATTCGTCTTTCATTTCTCACGATAGACAAAAAAGTTCATCACTACCATAACTGGTTCAAAAACACACGATACATTAAGATGTTTCCCATAAAGTATCTGTAAGTGAATATTACGATGAATAATCAGATAAAGCCCCTGATTATTAAACTCCTTACATTTTTACAAATACTTCTACCACCATCGGATGTGTCACATTTTAGTTGATTTCATTTCAATATGAACTTGGTTAAAAATATGTTCATCTGTAGTTGTTCCATGCAGACTATTCATGGAAGCTTGTTTTTACCAGCTGAAGTTTCTCAGGAAGTTTGCTTAAACCATTTCTCTTTATCATATATACGAATGATATCCCAGAATTAAAAAAACACGCGTTTATTTATGTACGCTGACGATACAGCTATTTTAACGAATGCTTACGATCTTACACCAATCGAGAATAAATTACGAAAATCTTTTGAATACTAAAAGAAAAAAAAAAGATTGAGTTGACAAACTTTGGCATCGCCTTTTCAAAGCGAAAAGGGTAGGAACGTAGAATAAAAATTAGCGTTTAATACACAAAGTTTCACTTCGAGATTAGAGCTCAAATTAAAAAAAAACACACTTTTTGGAACTTCGCTCTAAAAGGCTGCTATTGCGGCCCTAATATTTAACAGAAAGCGCGCTTACTACAAAAAATAAAATCTTAACAAACAAATAATTAATTAAACCCTGTTTACACATGTGCTTGCTCGGTGTGGAGTCACGCGAGTCTTCAAAATAATATATAATACACATTTTTTATACTAATTTTAAAAATTAATTTTTCTGTGGAATTTCTAAAACTTTTAGATAGCATCACGTGAGTAACTCTATGACGAGTATAAATGACATCTATAATATTATTCATTATTTTGTTGTTTTGACAGTGATGCGTTAATAGGCGCTTAATTTGTAATCTCTTCACCACCTCAACTTCATTGTTAAAATTTTCAATGGCTCCCATGACCAATCACGAATTTGGTGAGTTTCCGCGTTTCCCGCGGTAAGCGCCACGGAAAAGAATTCGCCAACGAACAGTGGCAAGGTCACTGCTTCGGATTCAATAGCCGCACGTCCTCGATTGGACGTTACCAGTTTTTTTTAAACATACACACCTATCCACTTTGCCGATAGTTGATCAAATGACGTACAAGTATTCGTTCGTAAACCGCATGTGTCCTATTAGAAAACATTGTCATTAGTCATTGCGGTGCCAATAGAAGACTCGGTCGCAAAGTCCAAGTTGCGTAAGATCCGAATTTTGGTGATTCTTCTTGGTAGATGACTTTAGAATGGAATGGAAGGCAATGGAAAACCCGCGGCGTAGACCCCGTAGTTGCGTTACTTATTAGGTTATTCGGAAAATAATTTCGTTTTGAAAATGAAACAATAAAATGCAATTTTTTTATTTACTTTTGATAAATTATCAAAAAAAAAAAATTGCCCACGTTCACTTTTAACTTTTCTTCCTTTTAACTCCTCCAACTTTTTTATACCTTCTTTATAAAAATTCCGTTTCGGAATCAAAATTGGTTTTTTTTCAAGTCACTTACATTAAGTTTTAATTTCCAGCCTAATTCCTTTATTTTATCCATCGTCCATACGCCTTGCCTCCAATTCTTCCCGATGTTTTTCACATGATCATGAATCGTGGATTCGGAAAATTCGAGCTTCTCTGTCAGCTGATGAATTTTCAATTTCTGTTGTCAAAACGCGTTTATCCAATTTTTCAGCTCTTTCCACGTTCAAGACTTTAATATCAAAATCTCTCATCCGAATTTTTTTAAACGATCTCTGACGCTTTCAAAGATCTAGTACGTCCCCGATTACATCGCAAATGTTTATTGTTGCAGTAGTTGCAGATATTCAAAATAAAAACTCAATTAGCATGCAATTTTGTAAGAAATCCTCGATTGGTATAAATAATGCAATCGCGAATCGGTACTTTTTATTTTGTTTGTTAAAATGGATGCCCTGAATGTTGATGAACCGAAAAATAACAAGACTCGTGTTGACACAACGACAGACAGCGCGATTAATCACCCAAATGGACCTATACAAAAAAAGAACATTAATTTCCGAATAACCTAATATAAATACAGGTAATATACACATATACTATAGTTATTTGGTAATTGAAAATCCTTGCTGTATTTATACAACTGCCTTTCTTTAAGTATTTTAACTTATTTTGATATAAAGCCCTTTTTAGTCCCACCTTCTTCTTAATATTATTTACTTTAATATAAATATTGAACCAAAGTTCGTAATTCGTTCTATATCTACGCGTCTGTGTATCGATATTACACAGAATATTGCACATCCTCTTCAATATATCAAAATATATTTCTCTGATACTTTACATTTAAATATAGACCATTTATTTTCTTGAACTTATAATTGTGTATTCTTTCTGAAGAATCGTTTTCATATTTATGTATGCAAAGATAACTAAAATGCCTATTTATTAAATCTGACAACGGTGGGTACAACCTGTTAGTTCATACATACTTAAATATGATTCATCGCAATAGTTATCCAGAAGTTATGTCCGACTTGCAGGTTCATTCCCCAAAGATGCGACCAACGTATATTTAACATTTTTTTCAAGTTTTCTCAAAGTGCTCTCACAATTTTCTCATAAAATTTGTTCCAATAAACATAGCAACATTACAATCAATAAGATATTGTACCTAAGATGGTCATTTACGAGAATTTCCTTTTTATATGCCATTTTGATATCAAACAATTGGCCCAAATTCGTTCTTGCCACAATAGGCAACACAATGCAAACGACAGTAATAAATCTAATCTAATAGACTGATCTTCTGACGTTATCTTATATTATTTAAGTATAGTTTTCTTTTATATCACTTTTATGTTACGCATTGATCAAATCTCTTGTTTTCCTGAAACACTTCCGATTCATGGTCATGGCTTGTATGTGATTTATTCAGGCATTTAGAATGTACTACATACACAGCTAGGTTATAGGAAATCGAGGATACGCATCGTATGATACTAATTGAATATACATAAACATGCATGTTTTTTCTTTATTAATATTATTATTCAACTGAATGATTGTATGCAATTAATGTATATAACGTAAATACTGTGCGCTGTTTGGTTATTGGCGTCGGGTTCGCCGGATACGCTAGCGTGTTTATTTCAGCGTAAGTACAATGATAAAATATTTACACACACACCGGAGATTCGGGAGGGGGGTCAAACAGACCCCAATCTTGGCTGTCAAATTTGTCACTTGCGCACGCCCGTAGGTTTGTTTTAACCTTTGCGAGATTTTCGAATTCGAATTTCCACTGGAAGGCTTTGAATATCACTTAACCCGTCAAATTGTCAGTGCCTCTCGTGTTCTGGTATTGCTGAAGTCTTTTTCTTATTCGAATATCTTTACATCGACGAAGTAATAGATTACGCGCAACTCTGGCACGTGGCACTTATTGCGGATTCCTTCATATGGATGTGTTCTTTCTATAGAAATCGTGGATACCCTTGATTACTTTTATTTCACTCTATCCACATCCTCAATTTTGATTGAAATTATCAACATGAAGATTTTTATTATAGTCCCCTTAAATGATTTTGTGCTATTCCTATCACCATGAGTTACATTTCTGCAACACATGAAAAATATTTAATTGGATAATCGAGAGTACACGGTAGTATTATCTGCTTAAAAATATGTTGTATTGTATCTTATGAAACCGTACAATATTTTATTAATTGTTTGCACGATCTGGATCTTGTAAGCTCGTAAATCAAGATCTTACCGCAAAATCTTCACACAGCTACAATTGCTTTGCATGATGGCGAATCGACTCATTCGGGTCCTCCTCAATACTTCGCTCCACAGCAGAAACAACTTCTTCGGTGCGCATTGTACGACGTCTCTGCGGATGCGTATTATCAATTAGAGTATGCGTGGTGCGAAAACGATTCATGGTTATTCGAATGGACGTTTATGTCGATTGTAAAATGGACATGGGCACGGCTTTCAAAATAAATTTGCACAATTTGAAAGAGTTGTTCTGATATAAGTCTATTCATGGTGGAATGGCAAAGCAAACTGAGCACAAATCAGCTTTCAGCTGTCAAATTGGCTGTCGCTGGAAAAAGTGTTGCCAATTCAAAAAACGAACCTCTAAAAAAATCATATTTATATTCGCATTTTGGCATATGTATTGATTTTGATCATTTACAAGGTAGGATCTTATATATTTGAATAATTTTTGTGTGACATTATTGCTAGAGTACGCTCGGGATAAGGATGCCGGTTTGTTATTGTATGCGTGTACATGTATATGAGAGGGAGAAGCGATGTAGCGTGTACTTCGTTGTCTCGCTTTCTCTTTTAAGGAAAGTCGCTGATTCGTCAACGCTGGTATTCATCGTTAAAGTGCAGTGTGGCACAGAAGTTCGATCTTCTCTAGTGATTTATTTTAAATAATTTTGTGTCGATATTGGTTTAACCCAGATATGCCCACTGTCCCATGGGTAGGTCACTAAACTCGTGCCACTGTTTTTTATTTATAAATGAAAATTTAAGAGAACAAAATTTCTTGGCCATATCTGGGTTAATTGATATCAAGGCTTCAAATATACACTGTAAGTTATTCGTTCTCTTACCCGTGGATTAAAATATTTTAATTCTTTTTCCATTAATCCGTACGCTGTTGGTTTTTTTATACTTTTCTCTGTAAGGCTTAAAAAAGTTATTATTCTTATCGTTGAGCCAATGATAATTTTTTAATTAATTCAATGGATTCTAATGATTTAATAGAGTCGTCGAGCCATTAAACAATCTGCGAATAATTTCTTTCCCCATTTTATATCTTTTTGCTTTTGAAGAATAGCTAAAGACTATATTTTTTTGACTAGTGAAAGATTTTGAATTTTCAAATTTTTAATTAATGACATCAATGTCTGGTTTCTTCGATTATATAATATATTTTTAATTGTCCGTTGAAATTTCCAACTTAGCTCAGATGTATGTATGTTAAATAAACATATATTTTCTTTTAAAATAAAAAAATTAAATATTCTGAGCGAAATTGTTTTGAGCCTCACAGTTCACGCACACAATAACAAACCGGAATCCTTATCCCGAGCGTACTCTACATGCATATGAAAAATCGTAGATTTGTACGTATATAAATATTGGTGGTTTTCAAAGTTCCCTTTTATATGTAAATAACATTTGTATAAGTGTTTTTCAAACGTTTGAAAATAAAATAACTGATTTCGCAGATTATATTTATTTCAAAGTTGTACGTTTTATGGATTTATACTTTTGAAATTATTTTTCTAGATTATAAATCGAATTCTCGGTGACAGTATATCGTTATGAAACAGACACAATAGGGGTTGTTAATATTTGTGTCAAATGTATGCAAAAATAGCGAACGCACGTGATGCTTTGTAATGTTATGTAACTGGAATGGGAAAATCTATACAGATTTTCACAAAGCGCGACTTTTTGAAAAGGTCACTTGCTCGCATAGTTATTGACTGACGTACACGGTACGTACACAATGGAATATTTTCTCATCGTCGAAATTTATTCAATATCGTCCGTAATGAATATTAATTCGGATCCACCGCCGCCGTTCCTATTGCGTTTACGGAATTTCGACGGGCTTTCTTCACCCCCCCAGATTCTCGACGGTGTTTCAATTATTTATTAGCCTCGTCCGGCCCGGATCTTCAATGCGCCTACGGACGTAAGTTTATAACTTTGAAAGCTCTTCTTATGAATAGGCAGTACCTTTGTATAAAATCGTTAATTTTAATTCAAACGAAAGTTAAAGTGCGGTTAAACATTTTGAACGGTTCGTAAACACGATTGTAAATATTCATACGGGGTATGCAAGATTTATGTACACTACTTTAATTAAATGGCTCTTTGTCTATCGATTTTTGTTCTATTTCCGTTCGCGCTCGGAAGCTGTCAGTTGACAGACGAGGCCAATATGTCTATCGCCCTTTCGCCGGCTGTCAATCTGCGCTAATGTGCTCGTCGCCTCTTCTTTTCTTCGATGGGTGTGAAAAATACCCATCGGAATATGAAAGGCATAGTAAGAAATTTTACACCAAGTATACCCAATACTCACTTATTCAAAGAGACTAATAATTCAATAGAAAGATTATTCGCAAGATCCCTCTAAATTAAAGTAGTAGTAGTTGAAGTAAATTACTTGACAATATAGTTATTTATCATGCATGATCTCGCGTGTGTCCTTTGTGTCCGTCATGAAGTACACTCGTCTTATAGTAACTCAGCAAACCAAATAGGGGCTTCCTCTTAAATATTGTATCAATTCTACAGAGGGGTTCTCGTGTTCTCCTCCGGACATATTTCAGACAATCTTGACGAGGGCAAGTGACGTCAGTTTGCCCTCTTTACTATACTCTCTACTTTATTGCCAAAATAACTTCACGAAAACTAGATCAAAGATAAATTAATACACTATTCAAAGCTTGATTTAAATCCAAATTATGTACATTTTAATGTGTTATATTTGTTCAAAGGTGCTCTCAGATGAGAGGTTTGTAAGCCGTCGGGATGACAAGCTGTATTGTTAATCTTTAAAACGCTTCAGGCTGTACATTTTTACGCTCAATGGCGCTTTACTTCCGGAAGAAACTCGTTCTGAAGAACCTTCTTTCGCGAATAATGGAGGGAACACCTGCTCTCTTTTTATTCATCGACTTGAAACGATGCCCTTTAAAGTCCTTAATTTGTGTGTTGATTTATGCTGTCAATTACACCCAAGGCTTTGAAAAATCTTTCATATTAAACAATTCATCAAGCACTGGAACGATTTACATCCGAGTACTTTTTGATGATACTGTTTTTGCCCGGAAATCCGAGAATTCCGAAAAGCGAGCAATTTTGTTCGCCCTTTGTGATTGATCTTTTAGCTGAGTGACGGACCGTAAGTCCGAATATTGCGTGCTTTCGCGATATTCGTTTTTAATATATTCTCAAAATTTAATTGCTAAACACTAATTCTGAGTATCTTATAAATATGTAGGCAGGATCACCAATTGCGCAGTTTTGGCGGAACTAAATTCTGGAGAAAAATAATTAGGCTACTGTCATTATAAAAAAAAAATTAAAAAATCAGCTTATTATTCGTTCATTATCTGATAAATTAAATTAATTAAGAAAAATAAGCGTGCTTCAACTGACATCATTTAAATCGAGGTACTGATTTCATTAAGTATTTATTATTTTTTGAAACCTATTATATATTATATATGAACGTAAACTGTTGTCATTTAAATATTTATCATTTTACATAAGTTGTGACGTAAAAAATATATATTATATTTAAGATTTTAATATTAATTTATTCAACTACACAATTTCCATTGATTGTTAAAACGCTCTTCCATATTTCTATATAGTACTTATTTATGTTATTGAATGTTATGAATGAGATCAGCGGACGAGGCGTCGCCGTTCGTCGTTTTCTCGTCATAGTCAACCAAAAATTATGTTATTCTATTGTTGCCAGAGTGTCGTTAAATGTTGCCAGTGTTGCCTAGCTTGTGGCCGAATAAATCGCCCCCACACCATAAAAATAAAATTCCTATAACTTTTAATGCAAAAAATAATAAATAGCTTTTTACTTGCCCTACTGATTCCAATTGCTTGGTATCTAAAAAAATATGTCCTGAACAAATTATAATCAGCAGAAGTAAGATCTTCGAGAAAGAGTATTGTTGATGTCTAATAATATCCCAATTAAGTAATTTTAGCTTATGTTGAGTCATCATCGCCACACGGGGTCGCGCATATTCATTGTGAAAACCAATTGAGTTGAAATAAAAAAATTAAAGTTCCAGGAATTCCCGGGAATCGCGACTTGTTTGTTTATCTTTAAAATTATAGCTAAAAAAATTGTTTTATAAATATTTGTGTGTGTACATGTGTGTAAAATATATACATATTAATTTATTAGAAAAATATTAAATGGATTTTTTAAAGTCTTTATTTATTATTTATAACAACCTCAAAAAAACGAAATTTCAATTGTATATACAAAACAATTGTAAAATTAATGTATACAAATAAAAAAAACATATTTTATGTTTGTTAACCCTTTGGCTACCGAAATCCGATATATCGGCTTTCGCTACACTAGCGAGAACTGCCGGATCCGACGGCTCCGAAATCGTAGTATCCAATACATTTTCAACCGTCTGTAGGGTAATTGCTTCAGGGGTTTATAACATTTTTTCAAATATATGTTATAAATATATTATAATCATTATTTTTATACATATACACATATATATATATATATATATACATACATACATACATACATACATACATACATACATACATATATATATATATATATATATATATATATATATATATATATATATATATATATATATATATATATATATATATATATATATATATATATATATATATTCAACAGTCTGTAGGGTATTTTTACTTAAACCATTATTTAAAAATATCATATTTTATTAATTTACGAAAAGTTTTATTTACATTTTAAAAATAAATAACATATTATATACCATTGTTATTGATTCCTGGTCGGAGTTCGGCCGCTCAGATCTCGTATTTTTTAATACGTCATGCGATAATGACTCTTATTACAGCGCAAATAAGAACTAAAATAACACACAATCGCATATTCATCATTAATTAGGTCAAGTTCACTGCAGACAGCGTCGCACGCCGCGACAGCATGTTTACAAACTAAAATACACATTTTGACTTTTTACTTATTTAATAAAAAGTCCCGGCAGTTCTGGAACATTTTTCCAAAAATGCCCGGCATCCAAAGGGTTAAGAATGTTTTTAAAAATATTTTGGAATAAATTTCTTTATTTATAATTTTCGTAGTGAATATCTCTGCCTCTGAGAATACTCGGTCGCTTTCCGTTGATGTTGGCTTAATTTTGAACAAAAATTTATACAAAAGGTTTAGGTTTGGAGTCCGTCTTCCGGTTGGATGCAAAATCTTGGTTTATTTCGTCGACTTCGTTTATTCTTTTTTACTGGAGAAATATTCTGTTGATTTAATAGTTTGTTTAATTCTTCTTTGCTTGTCAACGTCATATTAATGAAATCGTCATCATTAATATCTTCATTGATTATCCTGTACTCTATTTGCGTCAACACAGTCAGTTCGAGAGCTATCCATTTCATCATTATTCATAATTGAGAAAGATGGCGAGTTTGGGTTTACGTCCCTACTATTAGCTCTAAAGCACACGATGTGGATATATGTTCGATATAATTATCATTATTTCTGTTTATATTTTCAACAAATTTATAGAAATTAAAATCATAACTATTGTATATTTATCAATCAATCGGAGTAATGATAAATATATCGAACGTATACTTATACTTTAGAGCTAATATAGATAGCTCTCGAACTGACTGTGTTAACGCAAATTGGGTCTAGTATTCGATTCCGAACTATCTAAATTTGAAAAATATTCTAATAAATCTTCACTGTTATTTAAATGTATTTTTTGGTAGCAACTTCGAAAATAGTTTTCATTGGCAGCATAATCGGGCTTTTATATAAAATGTACTTATTTATTCTTTCTTTAACTTTTTGACTTTAGCGTTGCAAACATTTCTAGTGATGAAGTACGATACGGCACAAACGACGGAAATTCCTGGATTCTCAACACATTCTTTTTTTTTTTTAAATAATCACAATAAATATGCGTTTCAAAGCTTCATAGTATAGTTGTAATCCCCGCCTTACACGAAGCATTACTTTTTTTACATGGATTTCAGATTTCGATGTGTTCCATTAGGCTTGTCCAGCTATAATCCATTTTTCATCTTCACTTACTAATCGATGCAAAAAGCTCGTGCTTTTGTCTTACAGTGATGACAAGCAGTTAATTAGATTGGTGGCTGACAATTGATGAGTCCAAACATCGTACCGCAAAATTATTCCCATGCGTTGCAAATGCCGCACCATAGTTAACTGGTTGACTCCCATTTTTTATGGTATTTTTTACCATGGATTAGTGACAATTATGACCTTCAACTTGTCATCATCAGGCTTTGAAGGATATCCGAAGGTTTTGATTTATCATCCAATGAAAAAACATCTGATCTGAATTTTTAATAAACCGTCTCTGTGTGTCAATGACATTTTTCTCGTACACATCAGCAAGTAAGCAGTGTATGTAGTAAACGCACTCTACTGTTCGCTGGCTAGGCCAAAACTGAACAGAATGTGGATAGAAAGTTTCCATTAAAAAATGGAATAGTTTTAATAAAGATGTTATTTATCAGCTCTGAGAAAAAATATTAGCGTCATAAAAATGCATTGATCCAATATATGAACTTTCAAAAATCATATCCCGAGTTAGTAATCGCATGGAGAATTTCCCCGTATATTTTTTATATTAATTAACTAAATATCTGTCACAATCACACCTTATTTTCAAATTAGTTTTTAATTTCGTTTATATTATACGTGCCGCAACTGATTATCACTAGCGTCTTCCCTCTCATTCATTTAACTCCGGTGAGTGGAAACGGCGCCTCGTCTCAAAGAAATGGGGTCGTATTTGCATTATCGAAGTCGAGGGAGAAAACATCGGGGCATTGTTTGAACGGCGAGGGTTAATTGGACGCGAACAGGGCCGGCTCCGGGTCGAGCAAAAGACGGGCGCAAACTTTCGACCCGGGCCAATTTGTCGGTGCGATTAAATTCACAGCGCTTTGGACGATTTGGCGGTGGTCCTGTGTAGGAGGGCTCAAGTTGTCGGACGGGCCGGGATTGTTGTCTTCCGTCGGACGGTTTAAATTTAGCGGAAAGCCGTCAAAAAGTACCCGAGGCAGAAAATTCTCATTAAGCCCGCCGAGAGGTAAATTCCTTCCTCATATTGAATTATGGCAGCGGCGTTAAGAGGAGGAAGAAAGTCGCGTTCCATCATAATATGATATGCGCGTCTTTCTCCTACGGTCTATTTCTGACGAGTGTCCTCGCGAATGGGCGCGATATTTATATGCTCTGTGTGTATGCGAGTGTTTCGCGTCGCGAAAAACAGCAGTTCTAAACTTCTTTTGTAGCAATGGAACTGCATTTTGTGACAACGCATTCGCAATCGAAAGTAGGAATTTAATTGATGTGCCTCAGTACATTCAGTACCATTTGCCCAAAGGCGTGTATAATTCAAAATAATGGCGTGGTTTTAAAGCGCCTGTCATGAAGCTGTGAAATATTTTGCTGTTTGAAATCCTACTAATTTATTAATAAATATAAATTGTATGTATTTTATATTGTAATATTGAATTGAAGTCGTGTCACGATGAACCAAATACGCCGTATGAATTTCTACTGCCCTGGCTTACGTGTCAGTTTTTTTAATTATTTTATTGATAATTAATTATGTTAATTTTGATGATGATGTCGAAATGTGCCAAAGTAGCTTGGCGTAATATACGACCGTAATGCCGGCCATTGTTATTAAAAATTACAAAGGCACAAGTTGCTTGTGTTCCTGGCGATATTGAAAAGTTAACATTTAATTTTTGTCATTTTATGAATGCTATAGAGTGGTAATAATTTTAAACGTTATATACCTAAAATCTTGTAGTATCATTTCAAAGCATAAATGAGAATTTTTGCGAGAGTTTCTTAGGAAGCTCGTGGCAATACGGTCGCAATTCGCTAGAACTTCGTACATCATCAGAAAGAAAAATCCACCTTCAATATATATTACATGGCCAAACTGGGAAGGTTTTGTTCTCGCCTACTTTTTGTTGTAATAACCAATTTAGACGAAATAACAATTCACACTTGTAATTTATGCAGGATTTGAACATGATGACATTTCGGGCAAAAAAAATACAATGCCACTAAATTCTAAAGGCAATATATACTAGTTTGCCGATTGAAAATATTTAATCTGTCTATTGTCACATACGGTCTGAACCGAGCGCTAATTTTTTGTAAGGCAGGCACTTGAAGCTATCGGTCGGTATGACAAAAGTCTACCGACCTGTCAATGTTTATGACTTTATCATACCAAAGTATATGTACATACATACAATGCTTTTATTGCGGACAGGATTATAAGTAATTGGTTACCTAGAACTCTATTGATGAACACTGATTTTATTTTGTTTTACATGTAGCGAATTTTTTAAACAAAATCTGCATGAGATAATTTCTATTTGTCAAGTAAAAAACTGATCGCAAACATTTCCACCACCACTATATAATGCATATTCTGTTTGTCAAAAATTCAGAGGATTCGGTGTGCTTAAAACAATATTGATTCTATTATTTGTGGTAAAGGTAGAGGTTTATAATCTAAAACAGAGTTTAGGAAACCCAAGGTCCTCAACTGAAAACATATTCGATTATCTAAAAAGTCATCAGAATAAATAATTTCCTAGATATTATTCAATAATTTACAATTAATAAACCCCGTTAAACCCATTTCCAGGCTTACTTGTTTGAAGTATTATTATACTCGTTGTTGTTTTGGGCTAATGCCTGTTTACAGTGGTAGATTCACAACAATAAATATAATTGAATTACTAATTTTAATTAGCTTATATAACGTGAAAGAAAGCCCAATTTAATTTTCTGAAATAAATGTTTTCCCTGAAGGTACTAATACGTTGATGTTTATATATATTTATGTATACACACGTCGTTTTTTAGCTTCCATTTTTCATGGTTAACGATGAAAATAATAATAAAATCTTTCATAGCGCATTACGTAAAATTTCCTTTACAGTTAATCGATATTTTTATATACGCTTTTTATGTAGCCAAATATTATTAAATACAAGTAGAAGTTTAATGATTGTTTTTAATCGCTGATGTGTTTATATTGTTACGTAATTGGAAGTGTTACATATTTGTACATCAATGAATTAATTGTTAAATGGTTTCATTAATTGAATCAACATTTTGCGTTACTAAGTATCAATATTTATAATTTGCCGTGTTTACTTTTATAAGCTGTTAAATTAATAGCTCGCTGTTACACATGCGTTATAAATTTAATACATAACTGATACGCCTGGATATATACGTCCCACACGGTGTTTAAAAGTTATTTAACGTTTCTAATTTTGCTTCATATTTTTGTTTGCCGTTCGAGAAGATTTATTCTCGGATAGCGCCAGACATCCCGTCCGTGTCATTGTTGCTGTTTTTTATCTGTGTATACATATCGGTGCTTCTCAAACGTTCAAAAGATCCATTAATTCTAATTAGTTCATCTATTTTTTTATAACAGAACTGCACAATTTTATAGAATAGTATCCACCGGAAGGCAATTACCAAATTATTTCGTTGAATAGTTTTATTATGTAAGTAACAACTGAGCTAATTTTATAAATAATGTACCGGAACGGAACTTGTTAATTGAGTGCTTCGAGTGTAATTTTTGTTTACTATATAATATTGAAAATTCAAAATTTTCGATTGCTTGTTATAATCCCTAGAACTTTAATGAAGCATTAAAGTTCTAGGGATTGTGATGCGAAATGCGAAATATTTCAACACATTTGAAAGATATATTCCGCCTATTTTCCGATATGATTCATTGAGTACGCTGGTCGTGTACTCAGATATAATGTAAATAAATCAATGATTCCTGGCCTCATGACAAAAATAGCATTTTATATATTTTTTAACATCGTAATATAATTTCTTGAATAAATAATAATAGGTATTATTATTTTCTATGCTACAAATAAATATAAAAATTAGCCACCGTTGCAACATATTTTCTAAAAAATATTTTAATAAGTCATTAAAAATATCTGCTTATAATATTTACCTGATAATTAGTCGTGTTTTCTTTGCTGCTCAGTGTAAACTTCCAGTCCAGCTCAAAAGCAATAAAATTGTGCAATCGCGGCGAAAACGCTCCATTATCAAGCTTTTCTATTAAGACTTTTTATAACAGTATTACGAGTGAGAATCGAATGAAGCACATCTAAACCAAATTTTGCCCAATAGGAGAGCGCAAAAAACAATTATCTCTTCTCAGAAGTCAAAAATCCACGTCAAAAGCAATAAAATCGCGCCGACGCCGTCGCAGTGGGAACGCTCGTTACCGAGCGTTCCCACTGCAATGGCGCCAACGCAATTTTATTGCTTTTGACGTGAATTTTTGCCTTCTGAGAAGTGATAATTGTTTTTGCGCTCTCCTATTGAGCAAAATTCGGTTTGAATATACATTGATCAGTCCTCTTATATTAGAAGTCCATAGTAATATCGGTAGTAAGGATAGCTATCATATTTTTAAAATATAGTGTAATATCGAAATACAGTCAAACTATGGAGCAATATGTGAGATGCAATACTTATTCTACCGCTTATTTTCCCGAGAGATGAATTGGCTTAGTTTGTAATTGTTTTAGAAGTTTCATTAGGTTCTTTTTTTGAACAGCAAATGGACGTTTCGCAACTGTCAAATTGATCCCCATATACATATTAGAGCAGCATATTAGCGCTCTATTAAATTATATTTTCGCTAGTAGAAATATATATCCACTGATGAAAATTAATTTGGACTTTATTTGTGAATATATAACTTAAACAAAAAATACACATTTCTTGTAACATTTATACATCGGATGTAAGTAAATAATAATAAGTATGTAAATATATATATTACTACATATAATTTTACTAGCACTTGAAAGATTGAATTTATTTTTAACCGGAAAAAATATATGTATATTTCCTGTTGAAAATGTATTCCGATATGATTTTACTGAAATGACATTTTTAAAAAAATATTTTCGGGATAGATTCGTGACTGTTTTTCCTAGATTTTCTTTTAGAAATAACCCGATGAAACTGAATGTATTATTTATAGATAATTTATATTTTCCAGATAATTTATATTTTCATTGGTAAAAATATACATCTACTGGTGAAAATGTATTCCGATATGATTTTACTGAAATGACATTAGTAATTTCGGGATAGATTCGTGACTGTTTTTTCTAGATTTTATTTTAGGATTATTTTCTAGATAATTTATTTATTTTGCTCCATTAAATCCAGTTGTCAAATTACATTAAATTTATATAATTCAGCTGGTGCTGTTTTTGATTTTTTGTTATTTCTCTGCTTCTTCCTTAGGTATTCGATATAAATTTTCAGATTGAATGTCTATATTTACTGCTACTAATTTACATTCGTTGAATATTAAAAAAACAATAAAGTCAACAATAATTTGCAAACAAATTTTAACACAAACGAAGCCGCGTCAAAAAAACTACAATAAATTCTACTTAGAAAGTGGGTGCTTTTGATGGCAATGTTCCGCTCATTTTATTTCTTGTATCTACAAAGTGGGCTGAAGGAACTTATACCTGAAATACATCAGTACATACATCTCAAACAACTGTAGTATAGTTCAGATTCATTATTTAAGGTCGTTTTACATTTTTTTATAAACATATTCTTGCTATGGTTTTTTCCAGAGTCGGGTCCCTCAATGGGACCCGGGAATTTGTCTCCTCTCGGCAGGCCTGGGTATAATTGCTCCGAAACACGCTCGTGCGTTTCGATCTTGCACATTGTTGCGAACCACATTTACATAATCAAATTCGCATATGGCGAGAGCAATTCAATTCCTGAACAAAAAATAATATAATATATGCATGATAGATATCTTTTATATTTCCTATTATTTTAATGATTTTTTTATTCAACAATAATATGGTGTATGATATCTATGTATTTGTATATATATAATATACTAAATATTATACCCTTATTTTAAGTTGTTCGAATATAATTCTATACTTGGTACTATTTTAATTGTTTAAAATTTAAAGCTCATTCGCAATTAATGTTTATCGTGTTAAATTTCGTGTCGTAACTATTTTTTTATTAATTAAATTTCAGATTCCAATTCTTCCAGTTTATTCAACATGACAGCAGATTCCAGTAAGTTTTAATGCTCAACAATAGCTTTTTTCTATGTTGTATATATCTTGAATGTAACCGTTATTGTAAATAATCCAAACACCGAACTATACTGGAATCGGATAATATTTACCTGTGTCTATGCGTATTTCCTTGTTAGATTACTATTACTACTATTAATAGTTTCCTTCCTTACCGTATTTAGCAAATTCAAATCAGCTACATCTTATTTTATGAAAAAATCGTATTTTATTGTGTAATTATTGAAACATATAAAAGGTACGATGAAAATAATCCACAGTTAAAACCCATATAAGTAACTGTTTAAATGTAAATTTCCAAAAGTCGATTAAATTTTAAATTAATACCGGTAAAATACTGGTAATTTTGGTTTTTTAAAGGGTGATTATTTATTATACAATTAATGGATAAAACAAAAAAGTAAATCATTAATGTGAGCCCTTCAAAACAAAACGTGGTTAACGTGTCATCAATTAGGGTGGATCTAATTTTGATGCAGATCACTTTTATTAAAGTTCTCTCTGATTCTACACTAGTTGACTGAATAGTTGCAAGATAATTAAATGCTATTTTTTTCTTTCTTTCTTTCGATGTTCTTCTTTATTGAAGTATGCATTTGCCAAATCTTTCGTTTTTTTTATTAGTGACTTGATTTTTTATTACTTTTTTGTTGTTTATGATTTGCTGAAGTTTGTCCTTCATTGGTACTCGATTTTTCGGCATTAATAACTTGTACATTTTCATTTAAAAAATAATGATCCCCATTTTTATTAGCTAATCCTTGTATCAGCATGATAATTTGTTTCGTTTTTAATTTTTAATATGTTGGTAATTTAATAAGGATGTAACATTTTTTACAATTGATTAATTTTCAGTGAGACAAATTTCTTCACAAGGTACACAAACGTTAAATACAAATTATTCGTCAAATAAGTACATCTGTCTTTGCTAGTTGTAAGTCAGAGAGAAATTTGTGAATATTATAGTTTAATAAACACCATCCGATCTTGTCCGCTGCAAACATAGTCACTTAATATTGCAGTTTCAAATTAAAATAGACTTAAAAATAAAACATGCGACATTTGAAATTATCGAAATAACGCATGTCCTAGAGTAGGTATTGTAACAACAATAGACTTTTGAAAATCCGGCATATATGCAATACTTTATTAATAGTAAATTAATTTCTATGCCTCCATGCAGCCTTAATATTTCATTTTTAATATTAATGTCATAAATTTATCGATAAATTATATTGTAATTATTACGCGTATCTCCATTGCCATTTCTTGATTTATATATGACACATAAAAATAAATTAATCAAACATTTATGAAGGTTAAATCACATTTTGTATGAATTTGCATAATTAGTGTATTATATGAAACAATATTATATTCAGTTATAGGGTACCCAAAAATGTCTGTTTTTATAAATTAAACAAATTTATATAAACACTGTCATTCAGGGAATGCTATGTATTCTCCATCGATAAATGCAAAGGCAAGTTTATAAAATATTTCATTAGATAAATTTATAAAATCTTCCATAGTTTAGGTAAATTTATAAGCTGACAATCAGGTCATTACTGTCAAAGTTATCTAGGTAAAAAATGATAAGTACCCCTAGTATCATATTTTAGGCACAACCTTATTCCATTGTTCAGGCATGTTTTTGGATCTTTCGTTTATAAAATACTTTTTGACGTAAAGTATTTGGAACAGTTTTTATTTCACAAACATTAATATAAAGAATCGTAAAAGAACTGTAGTCAAGTTGGCAATCAGGTCTGAGTACCCCTAATATCAGGTCATCAAGTATGAAATTTGTAAAATTGGAGCTGAAAGTTCTCCATCATCCACCACATTCACCAAATCTTGCCCCCATTGATTACTACTTCTTTCGGAATTTTGATTACTTTTTCATAGGAAAGCAATTTAATTCCGACAATGACTCTCAAGATTTTCAAGATCAGGCTTTTACACCGCCGGACTGTACAAGGCTTCCGTTGAAATGTCTAAAGTGTATTGACAATATTGGTGCATATTATACTTTAATAAATAAAAATATTCCTTGTATTTATAAAATTTCATACTTGAAGACCAAATATTTAAAAGTACAAGTGCTAAATTTCAGATTTCTGATTTCAAAATATTTTAGGAACCCGCATCAAATTAGGAAGTACTCCGCGTTATTGTTATAGTGTCACATTACTGAACGAATATAGAGCCATAGCCAGCGCACTGCGACACCCTTTTTCGAACTGAACAGCAGTGGTGAAAAGCAGCTGAATTGCGAGGTCATCCCATTCAGCTTTCCCTGCTGCGCCCTCCCACTCCATTATATGACGTATACCGAACCACCCCTACTGGTGACCTTTTTTCGCGCACTAGAATGCCGCAAAGCTCGCGAGAAAAATTCCATTTTGATAATTGGCCGCGTTGGGAACACGTGCAGAGAAAAGGATATCTGGCGAATAGGTTCGCAAACGAGCACGGCAAGGATGCTGGGGCAATTCGCGGAGCAATAGCTTTTTACGAGAAATTGAATAGCGGGCATGGTGTCAGGAAGAAATTTCATTTTGTTGCGGAAAGTATCGTCTTTCTTAAAGTTCTCATTCTCGAATTGCATGAAATATTTACGTCGTCTAATTTTGCAGCCGAGGGCGACTAGGCGCCCTCGATTCTTTTCATTGTCTTCTCGTTGCTGCTTTTTATTTTAAAGGGGTCGTGGCGGTCCAAGTGGCGCCCCAGGGACTTCTCGTTTTCCCTTTCGCCCTTTATACGGATACAGGTCTTTCCACCACTCGACCTCGAAAAAAATGGGGGCGCTTTCCCCGATTAGGACGTCGTTAGTTATTAGGTCGTCCGCGATATTTACGTTTTTTTTGTAATCCTTTCTTCTTGCAAAACAAAAGTTTGAGAAAACTGCGCTTGTCGGATTGTGAGAACTGCAATCTACTAGATATCTAAGTAATATGTGGCGATATCTAAATTTCGTAATTACTATATTGTTATAATTCCGATCAATCATTACATATTGGGTTTTCTTAAATTTTCCTAATCTCACGGATGAAAATCGTAATAAAAAAATTAATCGATCTAGTTTCTGCATAGTGACTTTTATTAATTATAAGCGTAATACTAGTTTATAATTATTAAAAAAGATGTCATTGATATACAGGCTTTGATTTCAGTCTGGTGTCTCACTACTTACTTAGTAGTTGTTGATTGTGTTGACTCCGTTGTAACGCATTGGGCTAATGCCTGTCATGTTGCAAGAAAAGATTTACAAGTAATAAATTGTACAGTACAGTAAAAAATCTAATATGATTCACAGTTCCTAGCCCAATGTTGTATTCATAAATGTGGCATTTTTATTAATATATATTTGTTTGTGTTTTGTGTTTTTTTTTTTGTAAATATTTATGCTTGATGATTAATGAGATGTAAATTCTTTCGCTGTGTTTCACATTTATCTAAGTGCTCAATAAGGATATCTATTTTTAAATCATGGCGCAACATCGAATTGCGGACAAACCATGGAGCATTTGATGCCATTTTTAACAAAGTATTTTGTTGGGACCGAAGTTTTATTTAGTACTATACTTCGTTTTATTTAACAGGGTCACTTTGAAGCTTCTCTTGTATTTCATTGGTCCGCTTTCACATACATTCCAACTATTTCATTGTCATTCCGACACTCGCAGCGCACAGACGGCTTCAAATTGTTATCGCTATACATACGTAAATGATAACGATTGATAAATTATTGATTTTGATGGCTTATTGCTTTCACTATTTCAACATAAAAAGTAGCAACATTTCTATTTTCTCTAAATTTGTATAAAATATAGAAAGAGTAATGATAAGCATTAGCAATCAAAAAAGTTTTAAAAATATTGGAAAGGCGCGAAACAAGGTGTGTGTTCCACTAAGCAACGAGAACAAGGCGACGCGCCTGCCTCATACTGCGAGAATCACGCGAGAAAAAAATATTGGTTTCGGAAGGAAAACTGTTGCTAACTTCTGTTATAGCACCATTAGATTACCATTTATTTAAGTCTACAACATAATTTAGATGATAAAAACTTTGATACTGCTAGTGAACTTAAAACATTTCTTTCTGAATATTTTAACTCACAGTCAGTCAGTTTTTCCAAATGTGGGATTAAAAACTTGTCTGATCGATGTAAGAAAGTTTTATCTGTCGATAGAGATTATTTTGTAGAAAAATATTGTAAAATAAATTTGTTATTGGAGAAATACTCTATTAAAAAAAACGTTCTTTCTTCTGAGTACTCCTAATATTTATGTTTTTCAATTTAATTTTTTAGTTTACTTTATTGAATTAAAAATAAAACAAATATTCAATACTTTATCGGGCAGTATGGCATTCAGAACTCGTGTATTCGCATTCATTTGTGGTGGCACCTTAAAACTTTTATTATAACATATAAATTAGGTTAATTGAAGGCTATCCTATCCTTGTATGAATTTGATATCTACTGTACTTTTGGACTCCATCACTCAAAACCTCGCAATTTCGCGTGTGCGAATGTCGTTATGACTCGTGACTGATGTGCGTATGTACGACACACGCGAGGGCAAATTTGAAACTGGAAACTGCCCCTAGAGCGATTAATTACGGTGCCATGATAATGTAACAAACTCCAGGTAGTACTCACCCTATCCTACATTTGTGCCGTGCGTGGTTCTCAGATATTTTCCCTCCTTTATTATGTCCGTTATGTCGTTTTTTTTTGGCCGCTCTTGGAACTCTGGGGATTTTGCTGCCTTCGGTGGAAATTTAAGAGGGATTCGCGCGGAACAAGTGTATCAATGGTTCGGAAGCTTACGCTCAAGTCTTCGATTTACGGAGCTTTAGGCGTTAGAGTCTGTTTCGACGATAATATTGTTCTTTAGTTAGTCAACTATGTGTTAATAAAAAAATCTTATATTTCCATTCTGCTATGTGGATGCTTTTTCTCCACACTATGCAAAACTACATATTGACTCTCAAGACAAATTTCCAAACAAAGGCACGAAAAGATAATGGAAGACAGAATGTTCTAAATTGAGTTGAATATCTGTTTTTGAGAATAGCATAAAGTTATTTTAATTAACATAAAATAATCAATAGTTGTACTCGGAATATCGTGTAAATTGATTCTCTCGACGGAAATTTAATTTGTATAAATATTTGTTTTAATTTGCAAAAATAATTTCAGAAAGCCTATTCTGAGATGATTAACTTTACATTAAAAGGATCGCCTTTCGCGTCCTTGTCCGAGGATTTTCGTTTGTATTTATATTTTTAGGAAGTCATCCGCGACGTTCAATTAGCGAGATGGTAAGGGATTTATGGCATAAGTTCGCAGGCCAAGGCATTCGCGAAATGGGGATGGTGGAAAAAAGAGCGGCAAATTTTGATAACGATAATAAATTAGATAGAGGGGGCGGGTCGAGAATTATGCTGTTTACATCGGAGCTTATGCCTCGCAAATTGTTTCGTGGAAATGAATTCATTAAAGGATCTGACCGAGATCAGAATAATTGGGTCGAAGTGGGAGGACCAGCTCGTTTTTCTCTTCATCGCCTCAGCTCGGTGAAATTCCACAAAGTCAATCCTTTGTTTTTGCACAAATTGGAATTTCAGAAAGGCGAAGCGTTCTGTGTAGGTTTAATAATATATCGTTCCATCTGAGTTTTCTTAGTAATATATTAAATATATTAAAAGGACATGCGAGGACATAAAAGCGACTAATGCCAGCAAAATGGCAATGGGCGCGCGGTAACCCGTATCATCGTATAAATATTGCCAAACCGACCAACTTAATTTATTTATTGTGAATCTTTCTTTACAACATGACAAGCATTAGCCTAATGTGATAAAACCAACAACTACTAAGTAGTGAGGGACCATTCTGTAAATCAGAGACATCTATTTTATTAATTAATTATAAAATATTATTATAGCATTATGAAATGTAGCTATACACGACCAAGCTCGATTTTATTTTAATTTTTCATCACTATATTCACACCTAGGAATAGGAAAATCTAGGAAAACTTAATCTGTGATGATCGATTGAATTAATAATTTTTGAGGTTTTTCGTCTGAATTACATCCGACTACAAATTGAAATATTTAGGCCCATTTCGCAGAAAATAAATAAAAAAATAATATATAATATCACAGATTGTCAACTCTGTATTAGTTTAGTGTGCGTGTTTTTTGGATAAAAGTAGAAGTTGTAGCGTACGCTGCTCTAGGGTCCAAATGGGATTCTAACTCGGGTTGTTTAGGTATGAGTCACCAACTTATAACACTGATGAATTGGCTATTGAATTGTCATATTAATATGTAATTATTTATAGACGCAACAAAATAATCTAATAGGCTATTCGTTGATTAATTAATATCTCCCCATACATCTCTTTCTTTCATCAGTAACTACAGATCAGGAAATTTTTTTTTTTGATAATTTCCAAATTTAATGTTAATAATATTACGTAATTTAGTCATTAAACATCGGAAGGTCGATTTTCATAACGAATGTCCATCTCTCTCTCTCTCTCTCTCGCGTATGCAAATTTAATTTGTTTGCTTTGCCATTATCGAGTTTTTAACCGAGCTCACGCTTTCCCCCATATTACACAATTTTCTCTCATATTCGGTCCTTTTTTAATTCATGCACCTCTGAAAATTTCCCTCTTCGCGAAAATACACCATATTTCTGGTACGTATCGATTCTGTTGTATATTATTTCATTTAAGAGCGATATATTTTCGTTGTTGTTTAGGAGGTTTTTTTGTGTGTGAGAGAAATATATACGAATGGTATATTTTCATTAAATTAGTATTGAAATTGGACGATTCGTTTATATATAGGCTAATACATTTTTAAATTAGATTATAGCTTTAAAATATTATTTTTCAACGTCTGCTGAATAAACATGAATATAATTAAAGCTTAGTCATAAAATGTTAATCATTTCAATTCAATGCAAGATGGAAGTACACAATAATTACATTTGTTTTAAAAATGACATGCCTAAAAGTTTGTATTCTGTATTATATTTAACAATATGGAGGTAATAATTAAATTTGTTTTAAAAAAATAACAAACCTAAAAGTTTGTATTTTATATTATATTTAACAATATATACGACTCTAATAAAGATCAGACGATAACTTACAGAAAGATTGTTGAGAAAACTGAAATGAAGGCTGATTGAAAGTTAACCAACCATGGCATCTATTATACCGCTCTATTCACAATAAGAAAATAATTAGAAAAATATGAATCATTGAACCCAGACGAAAATTTATACCTATAATAACTTTAGATGTAGTACGTTATTTGTATTATTTTTGATATTATTTTTTTACTACTATTGTGATACATATGTAGTTCTCCACATATTTTTTCTTCTTATTGTATATATTTTAATTTAATAATAATATTAAAAATAATGCAAAGGTGTAAAATAATAATTGTATATTATTTACAAGAGGTAACCTAAATGTGACTTGATATTTTTTCGAGTTAAGTAGCTATAGACCACATCTCTCAAAAGCAGATTGTTTTCCATTACTAAACGCAATATTACGGACTCGACAGAAATATACTGTGGCTTTAACAATTGAGCTAGCAGACCTCATTAAGTTGTGACATTTCCAAGGCTTTTGTTCTTGTTTTGGCATACAGGCGTTATAAGATAAAATTGTAGAATCTCTCATAAAATTTTACATTATTTGTTAAATCCTATATTTTTTCTGCCGACGCTCACGCGTTTATTTTAATACACGGTAAAGTTATATTATAAAGAATTATTAAATATGAAACATTTTTTTAATCGCGTTTTTGTCTGCATCGCGTAGCTGGACCAGGATTGACGTGAATAGGGAAGCGGTTGCTTTGCTCGGTGCAAGTTCAAATGAACTCTTGTGTCCCTAGTCGGGTTTTAACTGGTGGTATGATTTCAAATGATGTACGCTATTCATGCGCAAGTTGATATTGAAGAGGTTCTTTTGCTTAGCCCACTCTCAATGCATACACCATTTGTAATTTGGGATTTGACCGTTTAACCGTTGGAGTTTTTACAACATTGTAATGAAATAGCAAATTCAACCGGCTGCACTTATTTTATATAGGAGCCACCTTACAATCATTGTTGGTGCATTTGTGAAATCTCCGATCGTCGCGTAAAAATGTACTTGTCGGCAAGTCGTAAAAATTAATATAATGTTTGTTTATTGCGCTTTTAACGCTTTTTTTCATGACTAATGTATGTTCTAGAAAAATGCTCACTATCTATTTAGTATCGTTATTATTTACTTTCCAACTACCCAATTAAATCCTCATATATTTGAAAATAAAATTAAAAATAGTTACTGCAAGTATCGCAGAAATATTTTTTCGTAAAAGGAAAAACTTCCACGGTCGACTAGTAGTGTGTATAAATCCTTCAGATATATTTAGTATTTCGTCACTAATGTCATTCTTGAGTTTCTGAATTGTTTATTGTTGACATATACTCGGCTTTACATGTAGCTCCATAATATCGTAAAGTCAATGGTCGTCATATCGAGTGAACGAAATATCCAAACGAAATTAGAATTTCTTTAAATGAGTCATTCACTGATAAGTTTACTAAGAAATTTCATATCCGCCCTGGATGAGCGCAAATAAGCTACGTCCTGCTGGAACCATATGGTATGACTATTCTAGACTCTCAAAATGCATTGTGGCGATGATCTGGATATCCCAAATTAGGTAGAACATAATCATCAATTATACTGCTGCTTTCTAAGCATATCATCTAGTAAGTCCTGAGACTAATCCCTGCTTCAGAAACCATAAGACCAAGTTCCTAATTATATTATTACTATAAGTTGTTCGATATTATGCTCACAGTTTTTTTTGCTGTGTAGAATAAACATAAAAAAATATTTCGATTGGTTGTTGCACATCATTGGATATCTCAAATAAATATTACAATACCTGCAAAAAAATAAACAACACTTAAGTTCAAATTGGGTTACATATATAATACATATAGTTCGATAAAATGTGTTTTCTCGCACGGGTTATTTCCTGAAAATAATATAAAAGAAGGAAAATTTATATTGTTAAAGATAGTACGGAGCAATTTTCCGGACACAAAATCTGTTGTCTACTCATTACTAAAGTTTGTACAAGCTGCCATCATTGATGTTTTGTTATATGTTGTTCTTTTAGCTTTGGAGTGGTCTTAGTGTACATACTTATATACGCCGGATCTACAGTTCCTCCAACCACGTCAATTCATTCCATAATTTATACAACAGCTAAATTAAGCTAATAGTGCCTAAAGTATAAAATGGATTTACGATTGACGAGTGTATAGCACATGCAGTCAAACAGCTTCCGTTTTTCAACGCCGAATTAACGCAAAAACGTGACGAGGGTTACTTTCAATCCGCCGTCGATAACGACCCTCTGTGAAATTGGACCCCCGCCGCTGGACAACCCCCGTGCTCATCACACACCTGCAGTGCTATTTAACGTGTCGAATTATGCCATAAAGGTGCTCCTCAAAACTAAATCCATAAGTCGTATACAAATTTAAAGGCCATATTAAAATTTTATCCAGTTCTAAACGCTAACATAAAATCAAAATATTAGTATTTTTTTTATTGTATAATATCCACGCTGTACGGTATTGATTAAGCACGGTAATGGTTTGGTATATTGGGAAGAGTAGATAGGGACAGTGGGGCTGAATAATGGCGAGTGGGGTTAATTAAATTTGAACAACCGTCTTTCCTCAACTACCGCAGACACTCTATGTCGTGTAGTGTCGGATTACATAATCAGTCATTTGCTTATTTGCAATTCGCGCGGTAAAATTTAACAACGCTCGTATGTCATGGTCATTAGTGCCGCGCCGATAGGCGGCGTGACAAAAGACGCGTGTTTGTGTGTTGTTATGTATGGGTGGTAATACACTATTGAATTATTATGGTGTAGTGTTGAAGCGTAATAAATCTAGGCCAGTGTCACTGCCACAAGCCGTTCCAGAATCGATTGGCTTGCGCGATTATGGAGTGCAGCGCGCGTTAAAATTGTGTATCGATTTGGAAGATCGCCGTTTTGGTGCTACACAATGGAGTACGTGAGACTTTGTTGTGCAACGATTGAAGCACGCGTTGCGATTTGCATTGAATTTATATATAATGAATTTTATGATGTAAAACTTATCAACATATGCGCATTTATCGCTGGTTATCATATATTTTTTTAATGAGTATATCAACTACATGCATTCCATAACGCGGGATTAAGATTTAAAGCAAAAATAAACTCGTTAAAAGCGTAATAAAACTAATTGTGACTTGAAAACTAAGTTTTCATCTCGATTGTTTTATACAAGCGCACGTAACGACCGAAGATTTGGACGGATGTGGACTACTTGAAAATACGCATTTCAAATTAATTCATTTTTATATGTATTATCAGTGTATAAGTTATATTTTTACGAATACATTTTCACCTGTGTGACAAAATAATTGGACCAGACATTATTTTTCATATTTTTGTAGTTTCTGCACATGTAATTTAAAATAATAATATTTAGTAACACCACCTTTCTCTTTTATTATTTGGAGTACTTTTCTATGCCTACTCTCTATAGTAGTTATTATTTATTTTTGGGTCGCTTAGCCATACGTTTTCAATAATTTTTTTTCAAAATATCTGAGCACTTGTATACGATGGATTTAAGAACTGCTCAACAATTTTCTATTGAATTTATATCTTGACTAATGCTAGTAAAATTATATGCTGCTTCAAAATCAAAATATAAAACAAAATAAAATGAAATAACAATTGCGTTTGCATTGAATAATTATAGAATAATTATAGATTTCAATAATATTTTCGCACAATTCGTTAAATATAAAAATCAATATATTTTATTCTCTATTGCATTTTCATATGTAGCTTATTTACTGGTATTTTGTGTGGTATATGATGTGATATGTTTCATTTAGAAGCATTTAAAAAGCATAACACTATTTATACTCTGAATTAAATTTAGTAGTACATTTAAAAATATACTTTATATATTGTATGTGAAGTAAAAGAGGATTTTTTATACAACTTGAAGCTAGAAAATGTAACTTTTTAACGAGTTTTTTAAAGCATTCTCAAGTTTTTTTTCAATATCTGATGTAATACGAGGTAGAAGATACGATGAAAATTTGACTTTGATTATACATTTTGTGAAAGTTATTATGTTTGTATTATATAATACATTTCTTACATTATAACGTAGCTATTTTATTGCCTGAATAAAAATAATTATATATAGGTTGAGCGTGTATAATCATGCTATCAAGATTATAGAATAATTACACGAATGATTCATCAAGTTTCAATTTTATCAAAGCTCTCGTTTGCGATTAATAGCGGGTCATGAGCGAAGCGCAAAAAAACCCGTCGTCTGTTTCTGAAGTTCCTTCATTTGGCTGACTAAAGATCTGAAACGACACTTAAAATTATAAATTGCCTCCTCGTTCATCGGAGAAGGGAGAGAAAGTTGAGAGGAAGGAGGTAGAAACTCATATTGGAGTTTCGTGGAAGGTCGACTTTTGAGACATGCGTGGTTTTGATATAAACTGCCTTCTATCATAAATGTTTCCGTAATCATATCAAGATGATACATATTTCCACGTTACGCTCAACATTGAGCCAATCTTAATTATTCACTATCATAATAAATCATTGTTTACAGAATATAAACTATAATTGTTTTCTAAACACACATACTTTTTCGATTCAATAGATGATGCTTGTCGTAGCACGATTATTTGACTTAATTGTCAAGAAACAGTTCTTAAATTTTCATCATCCATGTCCACAGCATAATCGATTAAAAACTTACCACTGGTCTATTATACTGGTTAAACCTATTTCGGGATTCTAGCCCTAAGGGGTGTGACTTCGCAGCCAGTAAGGCGCAGGTGGAAACTAGTGAGAATTTTATTAGATTATATTACGTATATATTGCGAGTTGTTGACTATAATAGGCGAGATAGTTATTCAGTGGTGGAGAAGCTGGCGGAGGAATGATGTCGGTGGAAGATCCTCAGAGGTCTTCTAGGTGGCAGCGCGAGGTCTCTCAGGATGATCGTATGTTGTCCACGGGCAGGCCGAATTTGTTCCTTCGAGTGTCTGCCGGTGTCTGCCTGGTCCTCATTGGAGACCAGCCTTATTTATTCAGAGCTGCAAAGCTTGCTGACCAATCACAATCATGCAACGATCGTCTAGCCAATCGTTGCACTCACTTCTGAGAACAACGAAATATGTTTACGCATTTAAAAAAATGATATTTGCTTGATGGACATCTCCGAGGCCGAATTATGCAACGGGAATACTGTGGTCTTACGGCAATTTTTTTTTCTCCCGGTGATATGTTATATTTTGTGACCGTTTTGTAACAAAGAAATATTCATTCAATGCACTGGAGAATCTTAGCGTGTTATTTATGGGAAACCATTTTTTCTAGTCATAACGAGGGCCTTTGTGTGGTCCATTCCTTTATACTATATTGTCTTGTTTCTCTCAATTGTTGATAAATGATCATTTTTGTGATTAAAATGTGGACAATTAATTATTAATATTTAATTTGTGATGGTTTGCTTAAAATCATTATTATGACTTTCATAGCTTCTAAAGACGGCGATTGAGTTATAATTGATCATTATGATACCTATATAGTATCTATCCATTATTCATCCCAGCACGAGATCCCGTTAATTTATTGTCTCCGCTTCTTGACGGATTAACCGGTGGCGTTTAATTAAAACTGCGGCTTGGCCAACGAACGTACCGACTAACTAGCTGCGGTAGCGTTTTAATCAGGCCGTGAAGCGTTAGTGTTACGCCGAAACCGTTTTTAATTTTTAACCGTCCGATTCGATTAAAAAGTCAGTTATGAATGGCAAGCACTAGGGGCCGCCGGTCTCTCAATATATACAGTACATACATATACAAAATATATACAAAATATAATGAAAGTAATATTACGCGCTGAAAAACTAAAATTTGCGAGCTATTCATCGTCAATGGGATCCAATCAGTTTGTGATACGCGACGCGAGAATTTTTGTTTATTGCATCAAAGTATACGGTACGATCGATACGCGACTGCGGATAATTTTCACGTATGTGTGCATATCGCACCTGCTATCTATGTGATACATCTAAATTTGGCGAATTCAGATATGAAATCGAATTAAGTCAGTCAGTCTATTGGCGATAAGCCCTTTGTTTGGCATTCAATAGCGTACAGTACGTAATGTGTATTTTATGTTTAAGATAATTATTGTGTGTCACGTGCTTTGTAGACGCGTAATTCTAATTTTTATATTGTTAATGTTGCTCTGAAAAGTGTGGTTAGTGTAGAATTTATACAATTGATCAATTCTTATAAATCTATAAATGTGATACATTTTATTGATGGATCAAAGTAGACCTCAGGGCCCTAGAGTGCAACTGAGCAAATTTTTGAAACGATTTTGTGTTGTGAGTGGAGTGGCACAGATAGGTTCTACAAAGTTTGGTTTTTAAAAATAAAATTATATGTTAAAAAATATTTCTTCTCATATGCAGATTGTTTGTTATGGTTAACCCTACGTTACGACCGACTCACAATTGCACCATCCCGAAGTTACGACCGCCGCATTGCTGATGCACATGAATGCGCCATTTAATTTAATCCTTTTGTTTTGCTAATAAGTAAATTTGAGAAAGCTCTATCTTTAAATGCATATTTAAACATACGAGGGCGGTTCAATAAGTACCCGTGTTAGGAATGAAAACGCCATTTTTCAAAATCAAATTATTTATTTTTCTATATATAAAATACACTTTTCTCAACGTTCCTGCCATTTTTTAACCCCTCCAAAAAATAGGAAATATCGAGCTCTGCAAAATGAGCTGTTTTTTTTCCTACGAGCCATTTCTTATGTTTGGGAATAATAATAAATCGCAGTAATAACACAATTGATGCAGATTAACGGCGACAACTCTGGATGAATGTTCTGGTGCGTTGTCGTGATGAAACAGCACTTTCTTCTTCATCAAATGGGGCCGTGTTTCCTTCAATTTCTTGTCAAAGCGGTCCAATAACTCACTGTAGTATTGTCTAGTAATTAATTTTTCCATAAATATTACGCCCTTCGCATCCCAAAAAATTGT
The DNA here is from genome assembly GCF_051122295.1 of Plectrocnemia conspersa. NCBI lineage: Eukaryota > Metazoa > Arthropoda > Insecta > Trichoptera > Polycentropodidae > Plectrocnemia > Plectrocnemia conspersa. The sequence goes on along the minus strand of NW_028277166.1, from coordinate 9,489,773 downwards.
CGCCATAATTTTTCCGGTCAATGGAATCGTCTTCGCCTACTTTGGAGCAAATTAACCGGAAGCAAATCATTGTTTTGATTGTTGCTTGGTTTCCGGTGCATGATGATAAATCCAGGTCTCATGGACGGTGACAACTCGACGCAAAAACTTCTTCGGATCTCGCTTAAATTGCTTCAAACACAGCTTCGAAGTTGAAAGCCGCATCCGACCCATCGGGTCGACAACTATTTCATCGCCAACTTATCATGTAAAATATCAATTGCCATTTTCGTCGACACACCTGTGCCCTCTACTACTTTTTCAATGACTTCTTCGGTAATCACATATACCGGGTGTCCTAGGCGATCCTCATCAAAAACGGATGTTCAACCACGTTTAAATTCGTCGAACCAATATCTAACCGTTGTCATTCATGGCAAAGGGTCTCCATAAACAGCATCCAATTTCGCTTTTATCTCCTCACACGTTTTTCCATCCAAAAGCAAAAAAAACAATCACTGAACGATTCTGCACTGTAGCGAAAACCACTTTGCACTACAATGGCTGTGCACTACAAACTAACCAATGAATCAGTGTTAAATTTGTTTTTGGTGTCATCTAACAGATGACAGCATACAGTGGAAACATCAGAGTTGTGCAAATGATTAAATCTATGCAATTTGTGCTTTAGCTCTGTGTTGCTTCAATGAAAATTTAATAAGAAATATATTGAATTTATATACTTCGTTCACTGGAAGTAAAAATACCTATCAAAATGAGGTAACGTGATTGATCCAATTATTTAACAATTAAAGGAATTAGTTTACGATTCATTTTCAAGACACATATTATATTGTTTTTATCATAAATATGTTTAGACGGAATAATGGTAGGACGTATCGAACCTATTATTTTTCTCTTACCTCTTTTGCATAAAAATCCAAGTATTAAAAAAAAAAACTTTTGTGCCCCCCCCCCCCCCCCCCGTAGAAAAAGCGTGAATGACGTCTCTGACTCTAGACTAGAAATTCTCGGGGTATCCCTCGAAGAAAATCTAAAAAACAGTCTATCCCGAAATATGTAATTCCATTGAAATTATATCGGAATAAATTTTCATCGGTAGATATACATATTACATACATATATAATTTTACCAGTGAAAATATATTTTATCTGGCAAGTTATATTTTCACTAGTGAAGTCCAGATACATTTTCACCAGTTGATATATATTTACTAGCAAAAATATAATTTAACTGATTTGAAATTATATGCAGCTCTATAAATTTGCGAAACGTCTATTTGCTGCCCAAACCCAAACCTAACCCAATGATATTCTAAAACTAAAGTAAAAATGGTTTTAAAACTTTTATTAGGTTAAGACCAAAACACGATTTTATTGCTTTTGACGTGGATTTTTGGCTTCTGAGAAAGGATAATTATTTTTTGCGCTCTCCTATTGGTTGAAATTCGGTTTACATTGGCTTCATTCGTAATATTGTTATTAAAAGTCTTAATATTCAACTGCTGATTTTATTGTTTTTGACGTGGATTATAAAAATAGGGACTCTTTGAATTTGGACAAAAAAATACGTGTTTGATTATTAAATATTAAATAAACACCACTGATTGGCCAACTCCCTCTCTGGAAAAAGCTGAAAAGATGTCTCTGGTGAGATAAGTGAAGTACTGAAATAATGGAGATAAAAACCACCGGTGGTTGTAAGTTATCTCTACTTATACTCGGTGTAACTGAAAGTTTTAAAAACAATTCCAGGTGTTTGAAAATATTTGGTAACGAATATGAGTGTTTGGCGCATACGAAATCTTGGTGTGCCGCATGCGGCCCGTGGGCCGCAGGATAAGTATCGCTGTCCTAAAGCTAAGTACCACTTTGAATTCCGTCAAAAACACAAACAATGACACGTTTATTTGAAGAAAAAAAAACTATGTAATATATACATAGTATGTACATATACTTAGAGCTTTAACACGCGTGTCGCTCTCTCCTGTTTCTTCATGCGTTATTCAATCGTCGCGCTAGTTACGCTAATCAGAGGGCGTTAAATGCTATTATATTGAGTTGTTTTATGCTAAACGGTCGTTTGACTTAATTTGCACTAAAATTAGAATGGTAACGTGTATGCTCCATTTTTAACGCCCAATTATAACATCTCCGTTAATTCGATTAACGCGTTATATGCGCAAACACGCAAATATAATAAAATAATATGCATACTTTAAACGTAAATAGAAATCGTCAGATTTTCCTTGTGTGAGGGAGTAATTCGCCCAATCCCCGCATGTTTCTCCGCTACGCCACGAATCGGATTACGTACTTTGCTCGCGGCTGTCAGATTTTCCACTTTGGATTACCGTATACTTAATCACGTGTTCCGTTTTCGGCGGCGTGTTGTCTCGATTTTCCTCAGCTCTGTCATTTTTGCGGTATTAGTTTTGTCCATATTTTCTCGAAAGCAAAGCCTTGTTCGCGCTTTCTTTAGTTGGATTATCTCTGTTTTATTTGTACCGCAGTAATATATTTAAATCAGTTTATGTATTAAAGTTTGATATGGTAGATGGATATCGTATAAGATAATATTGCTCGGGAGGATGTCCGGTTGGGCGATTAATTAATCGTGTAAAACGATATTACTTACAATTTGAAACGTGTAATGTGCAAATACACATTGCGTAAATACGCATGAATTATTCATTGATCAACTTGATACATATACTCCCACTTCCTGTCGTATTTGCCCAAAGATTTTGTCGAGTCGCCTTGTTTAAACGAGGTTCGAATTCGATAACGTTGTTTGCGCCAAAGTACCCGGAAGACTTTCAGCGAAAGGCCGAACAAGCTGCCGAGAATTCGCTCATTCGATATCTATTCTCGCGTTTCTAATTTCGTGTCGAGTACTCGTGTGCGTATTTGCGTCCTTCGAGAGGTACCAAAAATGCAGTCTACATTAGCTCTCAAACTTTAGCGCCTGTCCCTTCGCATCGGAAATGGGAAAATTTCGCCCAAATTGATTCGCTAATTTAATTTCGCGCCGTACGTATGCCGTGTTTTAATTACAATGTATGTGTGTGTTTTTATGTACGTGTGTGTGTGCTTGAAGGTTTTATTTATTCTGACGGGCGGGGGCGGGCCAAATTTATGTCTGTAGAGGGATTGGGTAAAAATACAATATACCGTGAACTGAGAATTGTTATTGCAGCTTAAAGCTAGCAGTATGTGTTTTTATTGATTAACAAGAAACGACGTGTGAATGCTTTACGTTTAATTTCATTATTAGTTTATCATATTTTTACGTTTTCGAGAGCTGACGTCATGGTTGCGATGGATAGGAACGAGGAACGCGATCGCGACTTTTCATGCTACTCTTCAGCAACCTCAGAAAGCGTTTCGAGAATATACAAATTTTAAGATATCTTCGGATTTTTTTATTAATCGAATAATACCAATTACATATCTGTCATTACACCTTTTGCAGCAGCCGATCTGTTCGATGACTTTTTTGTACATTTCTGGAAGTACCTCGGTTATAACTTGATGGATGTTGGTTTTTAGGTGCTCAACTTTTCGTGTTTGTCGGCGTATTTTAGCATATTCCCACAAAAATCCAACGGCGTACTTTTCACGCAAAACATCCAACGTGGCACCCAATGTGTGGCATGTGGCGCTGTCTTGTTGGAACCACATGTCTTCCACATCAATATCTTCGATTACGTGCAAACAGTAATTTGTTATCATGCGCGTATAGCGCTTATTATTGACTGTTACAGACCGACTTTTATCGTTTTCAATAAAGTAAGGCCCAATGACGCTGCCTGACCACAATGCATGTAATGGTCTCTAGTGAATCAAATAAGAATTTTGCTTAATAACATACCCAGAGGGGTGGAAATTGCCTCATCAGAGAATAAGATTTTCTTTGAAAAATCAGCATCAATCTGCGTAAATTCAGTTTTTATGTTATCTGATTTTTTACGGGTGGAGGTGCAGTCCATATGCAAACTTCGTCAAAGGGAGCCATAAGAAAAGCCCGAAAGCTGCGAACGCCGACGAATCGACAATCCCGGGTCTCGTCCACGCTTTCACTTACAGCAGTAATATTCTCGAATGAATGATTCATAGGCTTTATCCTATCTCCAACGCTTCCAGTCTCTTCAAAATTTTTCACTACGCTGCGAATTGTTCGCTCAGACCATTTTAATACACAGTTCATATAGAATTGTTATTTATGTAGAATAATTGAACAATTTTAACGCGTTGAGCGGTGATTTATTTTAAAGTTTCAAATGTGAACTAACATTTGACACTTTGAACACGCGTAATCATTGACAGCTGTCTTATTTACATAGGAAACTCGAATTGGGTCACCTGTACATAATGCGATCTGTACTCTCACTCTTTAGCATACACTAGATTCATCTTAATTTTTTTAAAACCTATTGACATCAAGGAGTATTTCGGCTCGCTAAGCTTCCAGACTAGGGATTCCAATCCCGGGCCAAAATTTTGATCCCGGGATTTCGGTATTGCAATTAGTCGATCCCGGGACCAGTCCCGGGATAATTTTCATGCTATTTTATCGATAAAAATAATTTAAAATGAATAATACAATATATTTTTACATCTGTTTTTTATAACGTACAATGTATAAAATACGTATAATTTTAGTCTTGGACTTAAAATAGAAAATAATATAATAAAAATAAAAAAGGCAAGGTCTTATATATTTATTTGAGAAGAAAAAAATGAACTTTTGACAATGTATGCACATAGGTATGTACATTCATACACAATTAATTTAAAACATTATTTTGAATAAAACTCACGAAGTAACATCAAAGCATCAAGTGTTTTATCATTTAGCCTTGATCTGATTTTGGTTCCTAAGCAGCCTGCTGCTGAAAAAGCACGTTCAGACTCACAACCTCAAAGATTCACAGATGACACGTGCAACTCGCGCAAGTTTGTACACGAAATATAACGATGTTGTCAATAATAATTCGATTGTGCTTGATAAATCAACCAATCCGAAAAATTCGGGATTATGTTTTATAATCCCGGGACTCATCGGGTATTGAAAATCGTTCGGGATCCCGGGATTCGGAATCCAGGGATTGGAATCCCTATTCCAGACAATGGAGCCAGATTCGAAGATGTTACGAATTAATTTACCACGCAAAACTCCTAAAATAGATGAAAACCATCCCACATAATTCTATTTAGCTCCTCATAACTATCGCCGAAAATATTATTTTATTTTGCAAGAGGAGCGTTTTCGAGCGCTAACGCCGGGCTATAATAAAGCTAACAAGATTTTTAGACAAACCTTGTTTTTCTTGCAGACGGCTTAGACAACATTTATTCCTATTCCTGGATTTTTCTATAGAGGTATTCTAGACGTTTACGAAAACCATGTTATCATAAATAATGTTAATCCTCACGATTACTCACCTTTTCACTGAATCTCTTCTGTACCGAATACAATGGCTATTGTTTTTAATAAAATTGAGAAAAAAAACCCACGTCTTGCAAGTGTAAAATAATACTAAGCATAAACCAGATTAATGTTATTTAATTTCCACAAATTGAACCTCTTAAACACAAGACAATCGATATAATCAGAGGTTGATTCAAATGGTTAAATTAGTATTAAAGGAAACCCACTTCTAATAATAACCTTCGTCTTCAAATAACATAATGAGCTAATTCGTACGACCAATTAACGCCAACGTTCAAAACAATCCAATCCCGTCGCTAATTATCGCCTCAATTACATTCCATCCGACAAACGTTACACAGTTTCTCTTCGGTTCTACTCTCCCGCATTAATCGCTCGTCAAGCTTCCTTTCGCCACCTCGGCTAAGAAGAAGCAGACCTTTGTGCTTTGTTTCCACCCCGGAGGCTCAGCAGGAGCGACGACGACACGTACGCTGCGAGCAAACCGAGGATATATTTATTTGCTTTATCCCATTTGTTTGCCCAGACCTTCCACCGTAGACGTGGCTCTTCTTTTCCGTTCGTTTTATTTATCGCCCGTTGGGGTACCCCTGCGCGAAAGCTGCGCAAATCTTGGCCTTCCCGCAATACATTCCGCTCGTGAAAAGCCTTATTAGTACCCTGCCCTCGTCACGCGGACGCACTCGATACAGTTCCGGAGGTATCCCGCATACCTTTTTTATTTGCTCCAATTTGTAAAAACGTACGCCGGAGTTAAAGCTTTTTTTTATTGTTGTTGGAGTGTTGTATGCTTTTTTTATATTTATTTAATTCGATTGTCGCGCTGGGTTGCGTAGCGTGTACGTTCAATTTGTACTTTCGACGACTAGCACGTACCAGCTGATGGCTTTTGTCCAAAAGTTTTTTTAACTCGACGATATTGGTTTGTACATAGAGGAAAAAAAATATTGCGCTGTACTAATTGATGCAAAAGCGTGTTTTGCAGGGTTTTTACGGACATGTTATATTTTTTAGACCGTTAGGTGATTTCCGGGTGATTTATTGCTACATATAAATATTTTTCGATTGCCAGTGTTAAATGTAAGTTCGCCTCTGTGCTCTTAGAAAACTAACAAACACTCTCAAACCGTATTTTTCCATACATATTCTAAAGCTTTTCTAGCACCTTAATATGACATTTATATTTTACAACTGATTTATTATGGAGATAGATCTACTAGATACTAACTTTCTTATTTATATTTATTTTGTAAATATACTCTCGATTATCTGATTTTTATTTATTTTCATTAAATCTTCAGTTGTAACCTGACAGGCGTAAGTCCAATGCGTTATAACGGGCAAATCTGTACCAACTGAGTAAGTCAATCAGACACAATGAATACTTTCAAATATTAACCACCGGACTGAAAGTCTGGGAATTGCATTTCATAAATGAAAATTCGAGTGCCGCTGCTTGGGCTCGAACCCGTAACTTCAGAGTTATTAGTCTGAGACGTTATGGACTACGCTATTCCGTCCTTAATTGTTAGTAGATAATACTAGATAAATCGAAGAAAAGCATATTGAAAATTAATTATAGTCTTATTCTTGAATTTTTTTACCGACTATTTTTTTTAATCTATTGTTGTAACTAGGGAACTCGAACCGGGTAGAACCGGAACCGGGTACCCGGTTACCAGCAATGTTTTCCATGGAACCGAAAACCGGGTATTTTTTGACGGGTATCCGGTTAATTTCATTTAAATAATTTTTTCCATTATTTCAAATTAAATGGAAGAGCCGAATCGGCGTTCTTAAGCGACTAACGTCTATGAACGACCAAAAAAGGGAAGGCACTTAGCGACCTATAGATTTCGAGATAAGCGAATGCATAGATAAGGATTATTTTCAAAGGCTGCAGTTGCAAATAAAAATAAATTTTAATGCGTTGTAGGGTGAAAATATAAAACATTAGATTCGTTAGTGTTTTTAAAATATAACTTTTTACAAGAAGAACATCACTAAAACTATGTTTCTCTACCTACATATAATACATATAATAAATAAAATCATCTAATTTCTTTTATAATTTTAATAAAATTTATTTCCTTAGTATTTTTCATTTTTCATGTGTTAAAATAAATATTTCGGTTTTGTACTGTTACACATGTATGTAGTATGTAAGTATATGTATATATGTACCTACCGATGGAATGTAAACATATTTCGATTGAGTAAAGTATTAATAATTACATAATATATTGATTTTATTTCAATACTTATAGTCTTTTCTTGGAAAGTAAACTTTGAAGCGGTCAAGTGTTTCATATAACAGGAAAATTGATATACAGAAGGAAATTAATATTAATCGTTTGTTTGTCGAGCCGCTTTGGATTTTATTGATTCTTTGGTTTAATACAATTATGTAGAAATTAAATAAATAAAAATATGTTATATAAATTCCATTAAAATGTAAAACGTAGCAAATCCCAATATATCGGATTTTGGCAAGAAAAGGTTAAATCAATTAAAATAAAATTAACTTAAAATATGTACACAAATACAAAATTAAAATAAATATATAATATATTTATATCTGCAGATATTTGGCTAGAAACAACGCACGAGCGTGTTCTGTAGTATAGAACTGGTGTTTGGCAATATATTATAACGAAAGAATAATGCAAACACAGTATTTTACTACCACATAAATATTCTTATTAAAGCAAATCCCAATATCCTCAGTATAATTAACGGATTAATGCTTCATGGTTTCATACTAAAATAGTCTGAAACAAAAAGTCCGCTGTTCGCGTCGACAATTTCATAATTTATCAACCGAGCTTTTTACTCTCCTCAAAAACTCCCGGGTCACACAAAACAGCAGAACGTCCGCATTGAAACTTGACACCTGGCAACCCTAAACATTTATCAAACGTCGACTGTTATAAATCATGCGTGTTCTGACTTGGTGCATTTTTTATCTTTTGATGCTTATTCCTATGAGGTAATCACATTATTTCAATACAATCAGGAAATTGGGGGATAATTGATCATTATTTGGTTCAAAAGTATTGTTTGAAAAAAATCTCTTATGACGCTTTTCTTGCATGATTAAGATGTGTGCATCTTTAGCTTTAATACCACGTTTTTTTAATAAACTTTTAGCAAAAGTTGCTATATATTTTAAGGTAGTTTGTAAGTTGAATCTTAAACAGTACAGCATATGTAGAGATACGTTTAATGATTCTCATAGCTAGATTGATGTAGAGATACGTTTAATGATTCTCATAGCTAGATTGTTTCTGTTTATGAAATATCAGGAAGAAGAATTATAAAAGGTTATTTTAGCCATAATCAATAACTATTCTTTATGAAACGGTTAACCCATTAGTTGCCGAAATCCGATATACAAGCTTTTGCTACTTTGGCGAGAATTGCTGAATCATGTGAATCGGATGTATGGTATTTGCTTTAAGGGAAGATACTATTTTTCCGAACATATATGTAATATATCGATATTTATATAGTAAAATTAAAGAGTTAAAAAAATATTTGAATTATACAATTATTAAATTTGGGTCATTTTTAAATGTAGTGTAACGGCGCGGTCACGGTGGGTTTAATATGAGACTCAAAGGACCTCTTCCGAAATATACGCATGATTCACATGCTTGTCGGCGAGCCCTTTTAATAAATTCATATAAATATAAGAGCTCAGTTGCAAACGTACTATACAATTTGCACACGATGGCCGTCTCAAAAGTTTCACTGCCGATCCCTTGAATAGAGCTTTTTAAAAATTACTGCTTTCGATCCGAGCGCCTTTATGCACTTTATTACAGGCGAACTCGCCTCGCAAAGTTTCATCTCTCTCGGCATCTCAGCATTTTTGTGCGAGAACGTGTCGCTTACGTACGCTGTTTTCGTGAAATTTTTGAAGCACGAATTGATGGAATAGCTGTGTCGCACACGTCGCGCGCCCATCAATTCTTTCTGGAATAAATATATCCATCGTGTGGATGGCTCTCAAACAGCACAAAAGAATCTAGAATGTTTTCAAACTACATACTGTGGAATTAATTGTCTGAGTAAGTATCGAGCGTGTCAATGGCACGCTAAAGGCGTATTTGTGTCGCCGCATAAACTAATTTACTAATATAGCTAAATGTGCATGTGTGTAAGGGATCGATGCTAGGGTGAGTCTAGTATTAGTATTGAATTATTGCGATGGTTGTAATTAAAATTTTATATTAAACTGTCTGAAATCATCATCAGTTATTTATGTGAATATATACAATGACATGATGTCTTGTAGTTAAAGCAGCCAAGATTC